>NC_067476.1:32195875-32328375 GCF_947179515.1 Apodemus sylvaticus | reverse complement strand
CAAACAGTGGAGCTGGGTAGAGCTGAAAGGGGCCCTTCAGTGAGTGCCACCCACTGCCCACTGTCCTTCCACTCTGTGGTGCTTTGGGGCTGTAGTTGGTCCTGTTCTGCTCAAGTTAGCACTGAAGCAACACTGTGCTCATTCTCAGAGCATTGAGGACGGGTCTCAGGTCTCATCTTGTGATGGCTGATGTCTCTGCTAACCAGGGGAGGAGGTTTTCAGTGGCAAGAGAGAGAAGCTTCTTTGGTTTACTTGGTGGGAAGCAAGATTTACGGAGAGGGTTTCTGGCAACCAAAACTCTAGGTACTAAGTGTTCTGAGTCTCATGGGCCACAGAGGCCTTCTTTACTTGCCTTATTTTCTTTCCTCTCCATATAGAATTATTTGACTTACTCATCATTTCTCCCTCCTCATAAGTTATACCAGTCTCTCTAGATCTCTTCCTAACTATAGAACTTTAAGCCACGGCTCCAAACATTAACAGTCTCTGTATAGTTCTGAATTAGTTTCAGTGTGACAAGGATTATTAAGTGTTCAAAGCTTGTCTCTCCCACCATGTGATATGTATGACTGTCAAGCACAGGGTGAGGTCGGACTTCTTTGCCAATGAATACCCACAGAGCCTGGAACAAAGTAAATGCTGAGTAAATATTGTGTGGATGAGTGAAATGTGCATAGAAAATGTGCTGGAAATGTTATAGATTGTAAGGGTCTGGATCAGGGTCATCTGATAGAGCCATGGGAAATGAAGCCAGACCTAGGCTGGAAGAACTGTAGCTCAATAAAACTGCAGTTCCCAGGATACAAAGAAGTCTGTAAGTTGTACGTGGTAAACCAGATTGATGTCTAAGAGCAATTGCCCTGTCAGGCTTCCATGCCTTCCTGACTAAGGGAACATACAGAGAAACACAAAATGGCCGATCGCTTCACTGCCTAAAGGAGTGTGTTGGTCTCTCAGGAACTAGAAGGCACATTGTGCCTCAGAAGCCATGGACTCTATCCTGAAAAACCTGTAACACATGCCTGTCAAGGCAGCTGGGCCAGGCCAACTCCATGGTTCCCTGCAATTGCTAACTGTTCTTAGGGAGGCATTACTCTCTGTAAGTTGACCTGGTTGAGTCTTTTCAAACGGGTCAGTGTGAACTAAAGTCACTAGCTTCTATGATAAGGACCTTCAAATTCCTTTCCAGTTTGGGCACAACTTTTTTCAGTGAAGGTTGATACAGTGAGTATTTGATAGTGGGCTGGAAGAACAACTCAGTGGCCAAGTATGTGTTTAGCTTTCCTGAGTTCATGGGTTCAGCCCTGGGCACCAAAAGTAAGCAAATAGTAAACACTGGAGAGGAGGCAGTTTATGCAGTGATGACAGCCTCAGGAATCCTTTGTTCTGAGCACTGGTGAGAAGGAACCAGCTGGGACACTGCCAATTCCATGTCTTCCTGGTGCCACTAATCTTTACCCAGCAAGGACAATGCTGATGGCAGTAAATACACACTTGGCTTAATACTGGAAGTTCTTACATAGGTACAATGAGCTCACAAACAACAGTGGGGATGTGGCAAGGGTGGCGGAGAGGGAAGGTTCACCACCACCCTCTACTTGTACAGGGTGGTTAGCACTTCCCTCTAGAATGGCTTTCTCTTGCCAAGGTGCCAAGGTTTTCTGCCTTTCCCTCCAAAGAGTCTATGTGTTGGGTAAACCCTCTTCTCATTCCAAGTAGTCCTGCCATAACACAAGAACTGTTCTACTCTTTCAAGGCACAAAAACTGCTTCTCGCTTATAGGTAAATGCTGAGCAAAGTCCTTTCTACATAAACGTGGACACCAACTGCTTCTTCTGTGGTTTCTTCCCTAGTTAAAGTCTCTTGTTCTTAACCATTTCACACAACAGTCTCATGGTAGCAGCCATCACTGTTGTGCGTTCTCCACTGTCAGTCCCAGACTCTCTCCTTATTGTTTATCATGGGGGCAGTTAAAACCATTTTCATGAGCATTCTGAGATGAGCTATATACTTCTTGTTACCTTCAACCTACTTCCCAGAATAATACTTATTCCAAGGGCACAGTCGTGGTGCCAGTCATTTTCAGAACTCTATTTTTGGCATCATCATTAACTTGTTTCTTTGGTATTTTGAAATTGGCAGAATTCAGCTGAATAGGAACAAATGTGCGAAAGTATGAATATGTGTGTTTTCATGTTCTTGTTCACCTCCTCTCGCCTCCCTCCCTTCAGGTTTTGTTGTTGTTGTTGTTGTTGTTGTTGTTATTGTTGTAGACCAAGCTGGCCTTGATCTACCTGCCTCTGCTTCCCAGTGTGGGATCAAAGGTGTGTGCTATGACTCTCTGCCTTCATCTTTTTCTCTTTAAATCAGGGAAGGTTGGAATATTTAATAGTCGCTACTACCTATGAGGAATGCTACTTCTGCCTTAAGCGGACTTTTCAGTAAAGCTTATAGTAGAAATATGATGGATTTTCTTATAATCTGCAGGAAATGTTTGATGTTATATTAGATGAGAATCAACTTGAGGATGCCTGTGAACATCTGGGAGAGTATCTGGAGGCATACTGGCGTGCCACCCACACGAGCAGTAGCACCCCTATGACCCCATTACTGGGGAGAAACGTGGGCTCGACAGCCCTCTCTCCGTATCCCACAGCAATCTCTGGATTACAGGTACTACATTTTATTTTATTTTATTTTTTACCTTTTTGGCTTAAAACTTTTGCAACCTTCTTTTCAGGGTCCAGTAGAGAATTAATTAAGATGAAGTTATAAATCTGAAGAAGCAAGAGAGGAGGACATTGTTTTTTGTTTGTTTGTTTGTTTTGTTTTTGTTTTTGTTTTTTTTTAACACAGGGAGCCAGAGATATGGCTCAACAGTTGAAAACACTTTCCGTTCTGGCTGAAGACCTTGGTTTAGTTCCCAGCAGCCACGCGGTGGCGCACAACCATGTGCAACTCCATTCTGAGGAGATCTGACCTCCATGGGTGCCACACGTGTGGTGCAGACATACATGCAGGCCAAATATTCATACTTATAAAATAAAGAAAGCTTAAATTTTGTTTTAATTAAAGGAGAAAACTAAACCTTACACTGATCCTGATCTGTCAGTCAGAAAGCCTGCCCTCCCCATAAGTTTTTCTCTCTGAAGAATTCTGCTATGAAGAGATAATGAATTTCATTTAGATTTCTGAGGACTCTGAAATCTCTGCTAGACTTAGTAGTCAGCTATTTTCACAGTAATAGTAATCAACTTGTTCTCAACTGCATGGGACCACGGACAGCACTTTCAACTGCATGGGACCATGGACAGCACTTCAGCCCAGATTGGCCTCTAGGCTGCCTTTAACTGGTCCTGTTCCCAGGCTGCTGAACCTGCCCTCCCCCACTGTATAAACAGAATGAAGGAGCAGATTTGGAAACAGTGTCAGGTTTCTGAGTTTCTGAGAGTATCTAGGGGGCCTACCCTGGTCAGTGTAGGGAGACTGGTGATAGCCCAAAGAAAGCCCGAGCTTGTCTTTTCTGATGCTCTGCTGTTGCAGTCAGACCTAGAAGTCAGATGCCAGAGGCGTGGTGGCCTTTCTGCAGTAATAATTAGTCACCATTGACCAAGCAGCCAGAGTGGATCCAAACTCCAAGCTGAGGAACACACACTCAAATGAGCCTCTTGGCAACATCACTGGTTTTGGTTTTAATGGGTTATAATGGTAGTTATAACTGAAGATTTCATAGAGTTAACTCTAAGGTAAATGACACTCTCTGAAATGTTATTATAACTACATTACTTTACTGCAGACGGCACCTTTGTAAGCATAGAACCTGCTAAATAAGTAAATTTCTTCTGACACTAGAAATGACTATAGGAAAGGGACGGCGGTGACGTCCAGCCTGTCTGTGTGCTCGGGTACTATCTAGCCTTGTTTTCCTTCTGGTGTACCCGTCTAAGAGCAACATTCCCATTGGCTATGGCTGACTCTAGATGGAAATAAAGGTGGATGGCCCAGTAAACTTTATAGTGCTGGAGGATCTAATGGTGCATTTTGTTTATAACACATAACAACTGTCCGTGTAGCTCTCCCTGATAAGTTCATGTGGTGCCCTCTATCCCATGGCCTACTTCTCCCTGAAACCAAAGGTGTTTGATGGCATGATCGGTGACCCACTACGTGAGTTTCCTTCCGTGGGAAGCTGTTGTACTTTAGAAAGGAGGTACCTGGGCCCTCAGTGGCATCATGCTCCTGCTCTATAATCCATGTGACCTATCTAAGCTGGGAACACAAATAGGTGCTCCTTAAGTGAGAAGAAAAAGTCAGATAATATATGCTGGGCCATCAAGTAACTGTCTTAAGATGTTCATTTCAATTGATAATATGAGAGAATTTGGCTTACATTTGAAGATTGAGTTTCATATCTGTGTCAGAAACAGAAACAAATGCATTATTTAATGGAAAGTACAGATAGGAATTTCATTCATTTTTCAAAGCTATAAGGAATATTGATGTAGGGTACGATGAAGTAAATATATAGTGAGTGACTTCTGGAGGAGAAGTATTTTTATGAATTCATGAAAGGAATCAAATAGTACATCTTATTCTAAATTTTATTTCCTAATGATAAAATAATCCTCATTTTTTCCAATGGAGAGACTTGTTAAGCCTATCTAAACAGATTAAGTTCTATTAAGAGTCCACTTTTAGATCTTCTGTTTCAGTAGGAAGCACAGTCATTCAATATCATATACTTAGCTATACAAAGCATATGCAAAGTATATCTTTATATACTTAGCTATACAAAGATGCAAAGTATATCTTTATATACTTAGATACACAAAGATGCAAAGTATATCTTTATATACTTAGCTATACAAAGATGCAAAGTATATCTTTATATACTTAGCTATACAAAGATGCAAAGTATATCTTTATATACTTAGATATACAAAGATGCAAAGTATATCTTTATATACTTAGATATACAAAGATGCAAAGTATATCTTTATATACTTAGATATACAAAGATGCAAAGTATATCTTTATATTCTTTATAGTCTTTATATTCTTAGATATACAAAGATGCAAAGTATATGATACAAATATCATATATTGGATATACAAAGATGAAGCATCTTTGTATGTTGCATCCCAAAGAAAAAGACCAGGTATTCTAAGCAGGACATTTGTGAATCGAAATGCTTTATTAGGTCAGACAGCAGCTCGTTTTATAGACCCTGTTATTGCACGTGTGTTAGCATGCTTAGCTGAATAAAACTGACCTTATCTAACCAGTGACCTGTCTGATATTTTTAGAGTCAGCGAATGAGGCACAGCAACCATTCTACAGAGAATTCTCCAATTGAAAGACGAAGCCTAATGACCTCCGATGAAAATTACCACAATGAGAGGGCCCGCAAGAGTAGGAACCGCTTGTCTTCCAGCTCCCAGCACAGCCGAGATCACTACCCTCTGGTGGAAGAAGATTACCCTGATTCATACCAGGACACTTACAAACCCCATAGGAACCGAGGATCACCTGGGGGATGCAGCCATGACTCCCGACATAGGCTTTGAGGCTGCCGAAACAAACAAACAAACAAACAAACAAAAATCATCTGTTGACAATTTGCCATAGTACTGCTAAGATAAACCAGTCATCTTAATTTGGCAAGCAAGGCACAGTATCTGCTGTGCGGGTGGGCTGCTGTCATTTGATCCTAGGGGCAAGAATTAAATAGAAGTACATTATGCCCTTGAGTCTAGATGGGTATTAGATGCCCAATCATATAGGTATTTTTAAGTGCTACATTTACATGATAACAGTACCTTTTGTTTTCTTCATAGATTTTAGACACATCAATTTGTAACTTAGAGTACTTATCAAGGCACATATAAAATAATTTCCCGTGTAGGAAATTCCAAATGACCAGTTCCAGTTGGAACCAATTTATAAACCAATTCCTGTTGGAATTTGGGTGAATTGACTGGAAAGTCTACTTGAGCATGTTGAAATCAATTGAAAAATCAGAAAAAAATAAATACCCAATAAGGAAATCAAAATACTAATAGAAGCCAAGCCCAGCTTTGGTATTTATTTGCTGGAAGCTAAAGTTACACTTCAAGTTGGAATGTATAAACATTTTAATAATATGTTAATGTTGCCAGAATGGCTTTTCAAACTTACCAAATATATTGATAGTGCCAAAAAAAGATCTCAGAAATCTTAATGCAGAAATTATATAATCGCCTCAGATTTTAATATTTTTATTTTTCCTGATACAGCTGTTGTATTCAAAGTGTTTTTGCCTTCTGTTCAGTCAGTACTGTTAGCCAGTTTGAAGCTGACAAAATCTGGGGGATACTTGAGAGTAGTAAAGAGAGGCCCAAGCATGACCAGATCCGGGGAATGGAGAACGAGGTGTTGTTTCTCCTGGAGTCAGTCTGCACACAACGACACACATCTGGAGATGTGGAGTCAGACAGCAGAGATGTGGCCAGGCCTTTCTGGATGCACCAGCCATTGGCTCTGGATGGGAAACTGCTCCATCCTGCTGCCCACCGGCTCCGGCACCGGCTCAGCAGCCCTGTCGGCCCGGCTGCGGATCTTCCCCTCGCTTCAGCCAGTCTCTGTCTTCGAATATAATGAATGCTTTGGCCCTACATCACTTCTTTTATTTTTCATGGGCATAATCAAACTAGGTACCAAAAGTTAGGTTTTCACAAAATAATTAGGAAAAGTTAAAACGCTGAATTAAAATATTGCAGGGGAAAAAAACCTTAGAGATTCAGAATATATTTGCTCACTGAAAGCAAGGCAGTTTTATGGCATGCCATTAGAGAGAGTTTGGAGACTGCTCAGTTTCATTGCTAGTGAACAACCTTTAGATTTCCAATGAGTGTATTTATGGAATTGGTGACCTATTTCCTATTTTATTAAAGAAGGCTTTAAGCCAATAAATTGTTGAAATTGACCCTTTGAAACAAATGACTTTATGAAAGGGCTTGTCTCTGAAATGACACATGCATGTGTCTTCTAAAGACCCAATTGGAGCTACACATAAAGTCTCTTTCTACTAATGCCTTGAAGCCAATTTTTAAAACAAGTATAATAAATTTTATGTTAATTCTCTCCAAAAATTTCAAGACAAGGGCCCTCCAAACTATGTATCAGTTCATTAATTTTCCTGATCAAGAGTCTAAATTTCATATTCTTAATCAGTTATTCATATCTTGAACCCCATCAACCCATTGTCTTAACTGTATGTGCAACCGTTATAAACCTGCTTATCTGATAATGAGGCTGTTTTGTAAGTAATCTCAAACATCTGATACATTTAAACACAGGCTCAGTAAAATTGACAAGCTAACATTTGATACTAGCTTGTGAATCTCTATTGTCATCTAGCGAGGCTTACAGAATTTTCTGTTAAGACATTTAACAGAGCTATATTCATTGGGCTCTTTAATAAGCATATAATCTTCCATTACTGAATACTTTGTTAGAACACAGAAGAGCATTTTCCAGCAAACAAACTATATTTATTACATGTATAGCACATATTTGCATGAGAAAGAAAACATTAGCCAAACATTTTCCTGTATGCTTTGGCGGTTTCTTGTTTGTGCGCATTAAAGCATTTAATTGCAGAGAGTGCACTTGGGTGTATAAATTTAGAATAGGTTGCTGTTCAGCTTTTTCTGCAGTAGCACTAGCAATTTGGTCATTTAACTACTTTAAGATATTTATATTTTATGGCGGGTAGCTGTAACAGCATTTACCTATATTTCCTAGTCAACAAGGCTACCTTTTCTTTCAACTTTGAAGGGTCACTTGTTTTTCAAGCATCTCCAGCCTTTTTCTCCCCCCTTTTGCTTTTCCATGTCATGCTGAAAGACAGAGGCCCATGTAATCTGTGCACAAAACTCATCCATCATTTGCCATCAAAAGTCCATACCTATTTTGCTTTGCAGTTCTATTAAAAAGCTAGCAATGTGGGGAAAAGGTAAGATATGTATCCTTGATGAATACATTTACTGTTTCACTTTAATTTTGCATATCTTTTATCTTCCTCCTGTAAGTTTCTCTCCTTCAAATGAGGAAGAGTTAAGATTTCTCCTCTCTTTCTAAAGGCTCAGAGCTGCTTGTATAAATGACTAAAATCCATATATATTTATTTATACTAAATAAAATGTTTTATTTTTTCCAAGCATACCCAGAACCTCTAGGAAATGCCTATTCCACAAGTACTTTGCTTTAATTCATTTTACTCAAAATGGCAAATGATGACAAGCAGGGGAAATGTTTCTATATCATTTGAGGCGGTTTTCACTTATAGAGTAGACCACGTCAGAATTCTGTGAGTTTTTATGATACATAAGAATGCAAACTCATGCAACAATATGGAAATATGGTCCTGGAAAAGGAAGAAATGCTATTTATGGTCCTTTTGATTATTTCCAAGAGTATAATATGAGTACAATATCATAGTCAATACTGTTACCTTGTTTATGCTAACACTTAAAACAACGCATAGTAGTATTTACAAATGACTGTGAGTCTCTCCCGTTTTTGGCTCTACAGCTAGAAGATTGGAATTGTTAGCAATTAGACTCATGGTCTTTCCTAAAGAGTCTCAACTGTGTGACTATACACATCATTGCATTTCACCCTTGAGGGAAGGAATTTTAAAGTCTGAAACAAATTGAGACAATTATTTGTTCCACTTTAAATAATCTGCAATTTGCTCCAATTATTGTAATTGTTGTCTGCAAAAGTGTATTTTTAGAATGTCAATGTCTTCTCATACCTGCATACTTGAACTTGTCTTTTGTGTGGGGGGCCTTAAACTTCATAGTAGAGAATGGGGGAGTGAAAAGAAAATGAAGACAAAGAAGTTGTGGTAAAAGATAGTGCACACTCTTCGACTTTCAATGAACATATCCCAAAATGTTGAGGCACAGTATGTGAGTGAAGAATGTTTCTAGGCAACCTTGATTTGCAAGCTAGTATATTTTCTTATATAATTTTATTTTGGTATTTGCTAAAAAATAAAAATAAAAAAAGAACATAATACCACCATACAAATTGCCCTCTCTAATGATATGTATACTACCTCTTTTCTAGAGAAAACAGTCTGTCTGGAGGGGAACGTCCTGGCGATAGTGTCCATTCGGCCAGCCGTGCTGCAGGGTTGGAAGTGTTCAGACACGCCTGCCCTGTAGAGTTCACACCGCTTTCCAGTGCTCCCAGCATGCTCTCATTTCCTCACTGTCAGCAAGGTTTTCTTGAAATTGAGCCACAGCTTATCATGACGCGAGTTTAACAAGAAGTCATCCTAGGGAACAAAGCAAATTGAAAGGAACTACCTCTGTGCAAAATGTAGGCTTGAGCTCAGGTCTAAGGAAGAGAAGTCCAGAGAGCAGATGTTGGAAGGCAGAGATGTTGGAAGGCAGAGCTGGTTGATCCTTGCCGTCTAGGGGTACTGAGGGCATGCTGTGGCCACTTACTGGGTAAGGGTCTGCATTGTTTGGAACTCCCATGTAATTGGAACAAACCTCATATCAACATTTCAAATAAATGATTACATAACCTTTCCTCCTTTATATTTATTTGCCTTTGTCTCTCATGACCCTGTTACATTTTTAATTATATAAACTTAACCCTTAGATGACTGTATGAGTAAAAACTACAGGAAATCATGTAATAAAGTGTTCATTAGTTCCTTACATCTTTAAATATTGTCAACACGGTAACTGTTAAGTTACTTCCTCCAGCTGTGTCCATTTGGCAAACAGCAGTCCTTTTCTTTTAAATGATAATGGTGACAGAATCAGACAACTTGAGAGCTGTTGAACAGACTTTAAGAATAACTTCTTGTTGAGATAAACAATCCAGTTTATCAAAATCGTAAAACTGGCTTATATGGGCAGAGAGCTACGAATGACATTCAGAAATTACTCTTTAAGGTTTCTTCTTTTGTTAAAAGGACCTTTTCTCCGATGAAATAATCCTCTGATAGCAATGACTTTACCTTGTGGATAACTTAAGACAAAATGCTGCATGTAATGGAGGTATATTATGAAAAGATTGGAAGTATCTCATCAGAGAATCTTAATTAAGGGCTGTAAGTCCTACTTGCCATAAATGCATATAAATAAGAGGGAATAGCGCTAAGATTTGGGGAGTTATAACTTTTCATGAAACTTTCTTTTTGGTGGTTGTAAAAGATTCACAGAAAGGCGGAAGAAAATGTTACCAATGAATTTATAATGGTTTAGGGAATTCACTGATTCTTCCTCATTTGAAAATTATAGAGTTAAAATGAGAGGGGAGAAGGGTAGCAGATCTATAGCTTTTCAAGAGTCTTGGGCTATATTTTAAATATTTAAATCTCCCAACAAACAGCTCGATCTGTATTTATGCAGGGGCCTTTCTTGCCCTACTTGCATGCTACTCCATACACTTCACAGAAATCAGTGTGAATTCCATACACACAGGGCATCATGGATGCAGGGAAATCAGTGTGAATTCCATACACACAGGGCATCATGGATGCAGGGAAATCGGTGTGAATTCCATTCTCACGGGGCATCACAGATGCAGGGAAATCGGTGTGAATTCCGTTCGCACGGGGGTGTCACACATGTGTGTGTGTGTGGGACATTGACGCTATATTGTTGCATACTATTTTTCATATGCCTTACAATATTTTCTGGAACGTTATTAAAATGAAAGCATTTTATTGCCAAAATAAATCTATGTTGTTACTTCTGCATTAGCAGTAGAAAAATAATGTAGCAAAAATATATACTGTACAGTACAAAATTATAAAATATATATATTTTGCCAATAAATGAAAATAGATTGAGGAGAAGGAAGCACACTTGTTATAGCACAAACTTACAACAAAACCCACTGTTAAATTTGGCAGTCCTGTTTTTTAAACTTATGTAGATTTGGTTCTCTGTCTTACCAGATTTATTCATCTCCCCTATTTGTAATTCTGCTGCTTGATATTTTCCAGCAATTCATTTCATAGCCTTGCAATCTGTGAGTGTGATTTACTTATTTTATTCCCTTACATAAAACAGATGAATTTTATTTTGTGTTACAACTCATACTCTATTACTCTATTTTCTGTTCCTGTTTCTTCTCCTTTGGTAACAGATGGCACAGCAGGTGAGCTCACAGGGCTCCTCTGGGCTTTGGATGTTTGAAAGTTTATGTTTTTCCCAGCCTCAAGTTAGAGATCAGTAAAATGTCTCCACGGAAAAACATTAAGTAGGGATTATCTGTTTTGTTTTGTACTTGATACTATTTGAAGCATAAATTAAAGCCATTAGCTATATTTTTAAGAGGTGGGAGGGATTAAAAAATAATGTCATAATAGGAAACATACTAAAAATAACTATGGCAAAATGATATTAAAAGATACCCCCTATTCTGAGGGCTGTTGATAGCCCAGGCTATTCCTATGTCTCTGCTGATGTGGTGGGGGAAATGCCTTTGTCAAATAAGTTTTGTTTTCCTTTGGTTATTTATTTTAATAATTTGTCCCTTCCATTTTTGTTACATAGATATGCGTAGCGTTCTACGGGGCATGCTGGGAAAATACACTATGCAAATGTACACCGTGCTGCATGCTTTACTCTTCCTCTGCTTTAGTGGCTTTAAAGGAAAAAAAATGTGGTGTTATTTTTGTGAACAAAGACATTTAACAACAACAAAATGCAGAGTGCATGCATACAGTATTCTAATTTCTATGGGTTGTTTTATGGAATTTAAATGTGTACAAAAACTGCATTAATTTTTTTCTTTTATATAATAAATGAAAAAAAAAACACTGAAACTAGCATTCTACCTTTCATTTATATTCTGGAAATATATGGAGATTTCCAAATGCCGTAAATCATAAGCAATATTCCTGCAGCTTTTAATGGAAAATAAATTTATATACTTATTCTTTAAAGGAAAAAAAAAAGAGTCAATGAAGTGACTGTTTCCAGATTATTCTGCTAGATTCTCTGAGTTACCACAAAAGAATGTTTTATTAGGAAAGAATGTATAAGTTGCACACACCTGTAGGAAATGAATTATACCAAAATAAATGTGTGAAATAAGGCTGAATATAGAAAATATACAAGATAAACCTTAGTGCTCTCAAGACACCCCGAAATGGTGAATGTAGCAGTTGATGAATGTTTCCAGAATGGTAGTTCTGGAATTGTATGATTGGTATATAGCTCATGACTGGGCCTTTCTCACACACACCCAAGTTAGTTGCCTATGCTCTGTAACAGGATTGGAATGGGACTTTTATCTCACTGTGGTATACAAGAAATTGGAGGGAAACAGGTAAGACAGCTGTAGAATTAGAGTCACACAGTGATGTCACACAGTGATGTATTATAGCCACAGACCCTTTTTTTTTTTTTTTTTTTTTGGTTTTTCGAGACAGGGTTTCTCTGTATAGTCCTGGCTGTCCTGAAACTCACTCTGTAGACCAGGCTGACCTCGAACTCAGAAATCTGCCTGCCTCTGCCTCCCAAGTGCTGGGATTAAAGGCTTGGGCCACCACTTCCGGGCTAAGCCACAGACTTTAACACACTGAATTCATGTGAGCTCCCTAAAAAGGAAGGCAGGATATAAGTTAACAGACCAAAAGCTCATTGTCACTTTTCTCCTCTGGAGTAATTTTTTTTAAGAAGAAATACATGCATCAGATACTCTTCAGCCAAGTAGTAACCTGAAGGAAGCCTGCAAAGTGCTGAGGAAACACAAGGTATTGGCTGTATGGATAATTTTGTTATCAGAGGGGTCTTACCTGAGACCACCCCAACAATCAGCCAGCAATCTCAAACTCCCAGGAGGAAAACAAAGGTTCCTTGCTGTTGCATTAGCAAGATATATTCCTGGATCTACGTCTCCTGTCCTTAGCACAATTGTATTGGGCTGTAGAAGGAAATTTCTCATCTTTTCCTATAGCATACAAGGTCAGCACAGTAATTTAACTGTGGACTCTAACCACTGCCTTCCAGCAATAACTATGAGTTATTCCATGTCCCTGTGTTCCGATCTGCTGTCATATCTTCTTTGCATGACCAATAAGTTTCTAGAAGATTTAGAATATTGCAAATTGTTAGTGATGTCTACTTTTTGTATTCCTCTGTAGAACATCAAACTTGTTTTAACAGGCGGTTGCTCTCTTGGTCTAAGTTTCTTCTTAGGCTCCTTTAAGACTGGTCTCAGCTGGGGCTTATTCTTGGGCTTAGTTCCTTTTGAACATCCCGGCATTTACTGATGCCCTATGTATGTTTTTACTGATGGAAGGGACCATTTTATATTGATGACTCCTGATCCTCTGAAGCAATTATCTGGGGATTCTTTTGCAATAATCCTGGTATGATTTTTCCTCTAGAAACTATTACTAACCAACAACTGAGGGTTTCATCCTATATAAGTGACTATGGAAACACAGAGCTGTGTCTTCATGGTAAGAGACTGTCCTGCTCTTATTTGGCTGTCCACTCTCTCTGGAGTTGGCTGGGAACTGTTTTTGCTAAGGGGGAAATACAGGGCAATGGGAAAGCTCACTGTTTCTCTTTAATTCCATGGGCTGTTTTCCGGTGTCTGGAAACAGTTGTCTCTTGTGTTGTATCCAGTATTCTGCTTGTTAACAGTAGACTGGTAAAGGGCATGTTTTACTCTCTCCTGCCTTGAAGCAGAAGTCTTTCATGGTGTTTTGCTCGTGACTTTTAAAAATTGATAAAGTATTTAGAAGTTCTCAGAAGGAAGAACAAAAAGTTTGATATCCCTCATTAAAGATTCCCTGTTACATCTATAGTTAACAATTTTGTATTTTATCTATTAAAGTCAGCCAAGATTCTACTAGTCAAATCCATCTCCCTTTTCTGTGAGGGACACTGGGAAAAGAATCTAAGAGACCATTTCCTTAATAGAGTTCTAAAATACAGAGTTCTAACTTCATGAGTAAATATGGGTCTGACATACATTAATAAGTTGCCAAAGACGTTGGAATTTGTAAAATGATTCAAGAGTTGCTAAAGCTCTGTCTACACTGGATGAGAACGGAATCACTAAAGAGTCCATGTAAGTTGGTTATGCAAACACTGATTTTCTAAACTGCCTATAGGCTATTAAGTATATCCAGATATAAATGTGCAGACTAGTCTAATGACTATTCTCCTCATGTACGCCTCCTCTAAGACGGGCATTTGAACACAAGCCCCCAAAGAAGATGAAGAATTCTCTTTTCCATGCCTTGAGATAAGACAGTATATGGTTAGGAGTGAGGTGGAGAATAGTGCTTCATGTCATGTGGACGTTGAGGATGAAGTGATATTGGGAACAGCTTAAATGGGTCTTTCACAAATCCGACACAGTTTTCTGCCTATGCCTTTTTTTCTTCCCTTTTTCAAACTGAAGTTAGAGAGAATAGAAAGCGATGACACTGATTCTACTCTTTTTGTTTGTTTGCTTTTGTAAAAGAAGTAGACAACCCCAGTTCTTCTTTGAGTCAAAACTATCACAGTCAGTTAACCTCGGGAATCAACCCTATGATTCTACATCAGGAACACTGAGATCTAGAGTCTACCTGCTTAGCTAAAGGGAACCAAAGTAAACAAAATCAAAACACAGGCAAGAATTCTTGCGAGCAAGTTCACCAGCGATTATTTATTATTTTACTTTTCAACCAATTATCCTGCAGTGGGGGTAGGGTGGAGATGGGGGCGCAGGGTTGGACACTCGCATACCCAGAGGCACAAATGTTCAAACTTTAGGCAAGAAGAATGAAGAGTACAGACAGCATTTGGCCATCTATTTAACAGGAAGGTGACTCCTGAATGAGAGAAAAAAAGACATTTGGACCCTATCGTGAAGACCAGTGAGTTTCTTGTCTATAGCGTTTTTGGACTCAGCTCAGAAAGCTTGTGACCACTTAAGATGTTTAAATCAGGGAGATACTTAAGGAAAACTGTTCTAGCCAAGAGTGGCCTGAGAACATAGACTGGAGAGAGAAGGGCGCTGAGTAGCAAAGAGGTAAGGAAAAACTGCAACGACCAAATACAAAAAAAAAAAATATAGGCCAACGATTTCAGCTGCTGTCAGGGATAATAGGCTCTAAAGAGACTTAAAGCTTACCATCGTCTGGGCACAAACCTCGGGCTTTTGGAGGTGGGCATGGTTACATATTTGCATTGTGGCTGGACGCTCAGAAACAAGCTCAAACCCACGACCTCAGCACGCCTAGAACGCCGCAGCCTTCCGCAGGCCCTCGGGGCAGCAGAGGCCATTCGGCCCCCTCGCCCCGCCTCCAACCCCTTCGCCCCGCCTCCGGGCCCCGCGCCTGCGCAATCCCCTAGCTCCGCCCCGCCCCTGCCCGAGCTGCCGCTGGAGAGGACCTGGGGGAGGACGGTGGCCCGCGAGGCTCGAGCAGACAACGCGGCGGCGATGTCCGCGAGCCAGGCGAGCGCCGCGGCGGTAGCGGCGGGGCCTCGCGCGTGGTTGGGCGGCCTGGGTTGCGGCCTCCCCGCGGGTCCCTGGAAGCGGGCGCGCGGCCGGCGCGGGAGCAGAGGCGGAGGCCCCGGCGCGTCCTTCTGCCCCGCAGCCTGAGCCCGGGCGGCTGGAGGGCTCCGCTGCCCGAGGATGGGAATTCTCTTCACCCGGATCTGGAGGCTGTTCAATCACCAGGGTGAGGCTGGGCCGGGATGGGAGGTCCCGGCCATTGTCCGGCGGGAGGGTCGCCTTTGTCTCCCGGGGCCTGGGGAAAGGTTCCTCCCGCCATACACCCATTGCTCCGATTTGATCGCGAGCGCAAAAGGTGCCCAGCCCCACGCCGGGGGCCCAGCGCGCGGCCTGGCCTGCTTCCATCCCCGTCGCCTGCCGGCAGTTGTGTTTGGGCCGCACGGGCAACAGCTGGGGTTCTAGGGTGAAGACCGAGGGCCCTGGGGGCGCCACCGAGCCCACCGTTTGCAGAATGCGGAAAACTGGAACTAGTGCTGGACTCGTCCGGTTCGCTTCGGGCGGCTCGCTTTGGGGGGATGGGCGGGGAGACCCTCGCTGCGGAATAGTGATGGAGTCCCTCCTTTGCGCCGGTTGTCTTAGTGGCAAAGGTCAAGCATAAGGTCGTTTTCCTTCTTAGGTTATTAGAGGTTTTTTTTTTCCCTTTTTATTTCTTTTCTTTTCTTTTCTTTCTTTTTTTTTTTTTTTTTTTTGGCCCTTGTTAGTGTGTTTTGCTGAAAGCTTTTAAAAGCCTGCCTCGGGAGAGACATTCGCTAGCATTAGGTGACTAGCAGGTTACTCTTTAAGTTCGTCTAAACGCGGACATTTGCCAAGGAAGGCATAGGGGATTTATAAAAATAAAATAAAATAATTTACGAAATGGGTGTGTGATACTGGAGAGAATATGGCCCTAACAGAACTACATAGTTACTAAAATGAAATGTAGTGCTTTTTTTTTTAAAAAAAAAGCTCCTTGCAGTTCATTCCATCTGTCGAGCACGTACAGTTTTTCTCTTGTATAAGCTGGTGGCATTGTCGCACCCCCACTTTTTCCAGTTCAAACTTAATGAACGGTGATGCCCACGATTTAGACGGAGCTGTTCTCCGGTTTGTCCCTCCTCCGGGATAGAGCTGGCTTTATGGGATTTGAAATCCCTAGTGGGTTTTGCTTTTCTTAACAATAATATTTTTTTTTTTAAAAAAAATGATACTTAAGATAACGGTACTAAATGAAATGGAAGGCAATAAAGAGGATAATTCCATTAGCACTCTCTGGTCAGCAGAGTACATGTGACAGGGGGTAGTGGTTTCCAGTGGCTTCATAATTCTGTGGGTTTAGATACTCTAACCTAGCCCAGGAGGAATTCGTGGGGTCTACAATTTTTTGGCTGTATTTAATCTCTCGGTTTGAACTGAATTGTTATAGAACTTGTGATGTTTATGTGGGTAATAAGTATTTAGTTCTGTCCTCTACAATCTTGAAATTAGTGAAGCTAGCGTTTCAGTTCTGCTTTGGTTTAGAAAGACTTGTGCTTTAAAGTGTCTCTGGTAGTGTCCTCGCTTTCTTCTGAGTCAATGACAGAACTGTTGCTGTAACTTAAAAAAATGAAGTAGAACTTTAAAAGAAACTCAGCTAGTTGCACATGGATGCTTTGGTATCAGAACAGATTATAATCTGCATTTTGTAGTAGCATTGTCTGCCTGAACGTTTGTTTACTCTGTGTTTGAAAATTAACAAGAGGATTAATAGAGTTCATTTTCTAGAAAATTACCAGTCAGCATAGTGAGATCGAGAAGAAACGATTTGTTAAGTGGTCTGTCCCCAGTTCAGAAGCCTCACAGAATTCACAGCCACAGACACTTGTAGGTCCTCTTGGACCTGTGGAGAAGATGACACATAAGCTAGGTGTGTCCTCCTCGCTTTATTTTGCAGAAGGCTCAGGACACGTTTCTGTCCTCTTTTCACAGAGACTTGCTGAAAGAGGCTTTGGGTAATTGCAGAGTTTGCTATATTGACGGACACAGAGCCATAGCAGCTCTGTCTTCTCAGAAAGCAGCTGCTCAGTTAAAGCTGAGCAGCCCAACCGAGAAACCAGAGGTTATGTTTAGGTGGTGCACAGACTCCAGAGCGCTCAAATCACATTCTAGATGCCGTAATTTATTGACACCATTAAGAAATATTGACGCTGGAGCTGTAGCTCAGGTGGTAGATTACTTCCCATTTTACCACACTCATCCGAGAGATTACAGAGTGTGGTGGCAGGGGTCAACTGTGATCTTGCCAGGTAGGATCACATCCTTGGCTACATGGTGAAGTTAAGGATAGCCTGGGCTAACATGAGATTCTGTCTGTAAATAAATAAATAAATTCGTAAGGACAACCTGGGCTAACGTGAGATTCTGTCTCCAAATAAATAAATAAATAAATAAATTTGTAAGTAGTTATTTCCCTGAAAAGAGGAAGCAGGCTCAAGCGACTTCTGTCAGACAATTGGGAAAGGAAACAAAGAAATGTGTTGATGCTTGTTGATCTTTTTAAGAAGTCACTGACAACTTTTCCGTCTCCTCTTTTCTCCCTGTTGACTGTGTTGTGAGTCTTTAGATTTAGGATTGCCAACAATGACTGCACCTCTAGAAGAGCTCATTACCAGTGTTTGGTTTAAGTACCTTTTTAGCTCCTGTTTGGGTCTAGGGCAACAATTCTCAACCTGTGGTCTTGGTCTCTAAGACCATGGGAAAACATGGATTTTTACTATTCATAGCAGTAGCAATACAGTTATATCGCAACATGAGGAACTATGTTAAAGGGTATCTGCATTTGGAAGGTTGAGAACCACTGCTCTGGGTGTTGGGATTAAAGGGGAGAATGAAACAGACAAATCTCCTCGCCTTTATAAGGCATCTGTTACAGTCTAGGGCAGCAGAACCCAGCCTGTCTCTGTAGATGAATTAGCAGCTGGTAATTCTAGTGACTTTTGCAATACTGGATTCCAGTTGTTTCACCGGGTTGGTTAATCTGCTTCAATTGCGTTACTTTTAGAAACCTACTTTTTACAGATGCACATTAGGGCTTTATTTATTTAAAATGATAGGTTTGGGATGTTAAACAAGGATCTCTAGTGCCAGTGTGTTCTCACTACCACCCCTCCCAACACACACACATACACACACACACACACACACACCCTTATAAAGAATGTGGCAGGTAAGGGAAGAACCTTTCCTACACCTACGTAAACTGTAAACTGTGAAAGGTTGTGGAGTTCCCTCTTGACCGCCTTGCCCCTCCCTCTGCTCATTGGTTGTTAGGAAAGGAATCAAGTTATGAATGAGCCGCCCGCATAGTGGCTCACACTGGTCGGGCTTGTCACCAGGGTCCGCCTCGGTTCCTGGTCCTTGTTTTCAAGGGAGTTCTCCAGGCAGGAGAGGAGAGCGGGAAGAGGACTGGACAGTGTTCCCTCCTTATCAGGCTGCCTGCTCCAGGTGCACCCTGTCAGCATTATCTCAGTGGGTCAGGGTGCAGCTCACAGGAGGGACCTGGCAGGAGGAAATGCTTGGTGACAGTGTGCACTCTGGACACGCTGTTTGTAGCACCTGCACCTTTACCCTTAGTACCTGGGGCTTGCGTAGCATAGTGATTTCTTTTATCTTCTCACTAGTACCTCGTTCTAATCAGTACTAGATATTTTCTTTGTAAAATTTTAAAACCTCAAATTATTGTGTGATTTCTGCCTCCTAATGGGTCTCTGATTTTCATCTTTGTTTCTCATTTTTCCCCTCCCCCAGCATTTTCTTTAAAACTAGTCTTTGTTACTGAAGCTTCAGCTTGAGCAGGTTTGTCTGAGCTTTTGATGTTGGGACACAACTTGTCATCTACAACATTCATGCTCAGAATTACATAGTCAAATTTTACAAAAAAAAAAAAGAGTCAAAAATGTCATAGTATTTTAAATAAATGTATGGCTTTTGTGCTAGGCCACGTAGAATTGACATGCCTGCCAGACCTAGACTTGTAAGGCTAAGTGCTAATTTGGATATGATATGATGGTGGTGTTAGTGTTTTCCAACTTTGTGTAATTCATAGAGATACATTGTTTTGATTATTATACCAAGTGGTAGTCAGATACAGACTTAGACAACCAGTGGACTAGTAGGCTGTCTGGGTGTGTCAAAGAAAATAAAGGAGGAAGGAACCGTAGACAAGAAGTGTTTTTAATGACAAAACAGTATTGATTGGTAAGGTAGAGGCCAGGTCAAACTCTGAATCCCAGCAGAGAATCATGGTGTAGTGTTGGGCTTTCCGGGTGCAGGAGTGAATGCTGTGGGAAATGAAGAGCCTTCTAAATGAAATCATACAAAACAACGATTGCAGTGAATCACAAGTGTCACAGAGTTGGTATGGCCAAAGTCTGATTGACATTTGTCCTCAATAACATTACCTCCTAAAATGCTGTATTGTATGTTCTGTGGAGTATTTGTCCTGAAGCACGTTGTAAGATGGAATTCTAACACCGCAGATACATTCTCTACATAGTGTTGTTATGTCTGGTAAAGAGGAGTGCAGAGTGCGGAAACCGTAAGGATGTGTGGGAGTTCAGTTAGTATTAGAACGTGTGTGGATAATCTAATTCTACATGGGGAATAAACTGACTTGTGACTGTTGCAGGAAATATTAGCCTTTACCTTTTAACCTCTTACACACACAACTCTGTCTTAATGTTGGTGTTCTCACTATGACTCATCCGCCCTGTCTTTGAGTTAGGAAGCCACCAAAGCAGTCTTTGATTCTTTCTTGTAACCACATTCCCCCTCTAGTGGTTGGAAGTGAATAATTTGGTTTGTGGACATGAGGGAGTGACCCACTGGATTACAGACTCTTCCCTAGTGGACTTTGAGTGTCCACTATACACACACACACACACACACAGCCTGTGATTCTTCGGGGAGTTTCTTAAGTTTTGCACGTGCTTGACTTGTTTCTTTTTTTTCTTTCTTTCTTGAAATGTCATGAATGCCTTTATGTTATAATAGCTTACATTCCCTTCATTGGTATTTTTAGTGGTCTCAGTTGCAGTGTGTATTTATGTATTTGGTGGTGGTGTAGGGCTTGGATAATTTTAGAAAGTCAAACAGAAGAGCAGTGTCTCCAGAGTGGAGAATGGTGCTAGCAACATTAAGTGGAAAGTCAGTGGATAACTCGGAGACCAGGTCCACGAACAGCTGTCTGGATTTACTGGGCAGCCAAGAAAGGAATTAGGAGCTTAGGATTAAGACATTTGCCCCTTGTTACACTCATCCCTTCTCACCTTGTTCCCTGTGATGTAACCTCCGTTCTCTCTCTGCTTTACCAGCAGGGACATAGAAGGACATGTGGCTTTCAAGGCTTCTAACTTCCGGCATTCCAGCACCTTCTTCCCTTTCCTGCTCTCCTTCCCCCAACCCTTACTTTTGCCTGTTAGGACTTCCCTCATTTCCAGTCTTGTGGAACATAAAATAATGGTTCTCTTTTTGAGCTAAATCTATTATCTAGCTGGCTGCTTTTCCATCTTGGATAGTCTTAACCTGTTAAAAACACCATGCCTCCAGATACAGGGGCACACTGCGTATCATCCACCATATGCTCCCACTCCCGGGTTTTGTTGTTCTTTTTCTAGACACTCTATCCTTTCTTTAGCTTGTATCCTGAAAAAATGAAATTCTTGTGGTGTGAGCCTCTTCCCCTCTGCCGTATGTTAGCGTCTGCTGCTGCTCACATGTAGCCAGATGTCACACACACACACACACACACACACACACCATGCTTTCTTAGGTATTTTTTGATGTAGAAAATCCTTTCTAGGAGCTAGAAAAACAGTAGTTTTAGAATCAGGACACAAGTCCTCGAAGGCATCACTAAAGATCTCAAAACAAAAAACAAAGAACCAAAATTTGTGTCCAAACTAGAGGGGGGTTTAACATGAAAGGTATTGTTTGAGAAACCAGATAGAGTTTCTGCCAGTGTCTCCTCTTATTCAGTGTATGTTTAGAATCTCAATTTAGACCGTCTTTGGAAAGAAGGTTGTTTGTTTGTTTTGTTTTTTTTAATGATTATTACAAAGAGTCATACCCTCTGTAACAGTAAGCTGGCATTCGTGCATCTCAGCTGCCTTTTCCCTGGTGACCAAGACGGTTCCAAGGGACCCTCTTTAAAAAACTCAGGTTCATCTTTAGGGGCAAAAGGATTTATCACCACTGAGAAAGTTTAACGGGATGTACCTCAGGCTCTGGAAGCAAGAATGACAAAAGCATTTGAAAAGTTATAGCACTGTGACAGTGCCTGCTTATAGCTTCTTCCATATGTGGTTAAGGGCTCTGCAAACAGATACTGTGTTAATCATCCGTGGGCACATTGTTTAACACACATACATGCTTAATTTGTTACTTATATCATTTGCCATAAATTCTTGTACTTTGTATTACTTTTGGACTGGTCCTGTTTAGTTTGTAATGTTTCAAGAATACCCTTTCTTTCATTGATGATTATAAATGTGTTTTGTTTTTGAGTACTAGAAGTCTATAAATTTTGACCTGTGGCTAATCATGAGGATAGTACAAAATGAATTCCTTCAAGTTAGAATTAAGCTGATATTTTAGAAAGGCTCTAGTTAATTTTAAAACTGAGCCTCTCTCTGCAACCTTTATTGTGTAAACTATGCTAGCCTGGAACTTTCCTGCCTCTGCTTCTAGAGTGGTGTGATTAAAGAAGTATGCCACCATACCCAGTCCAAGGAGGCTTTAAATCAGTATTCAATAGGAAATTTTCTTTTTGCTTCAATACCTTTGTAGATGCTTGTATTAACAGAACTGAAGAATGCACACATCAGCAAATGGGGGGGGGGTGCTTACATTTGCAAGCAAAATTAGAAAGGCCCAGTCGTGCTAGTTAGAAACTTACCTGGAAGAAAGGCTTTCTTTCCTATAGAACTCAGTTATCTAGTCCTGATGCAGACATGGCCCCACGGTGAAGTACATTCATGGTCATGAAGCCTGTAACACTGGCTTGGTTGGAATCCCACATTTCTCAAGAGTTTTCTGGTTTTAATTCAGCCATAAAATATACTTTCCTCTGATGGAATTGGTCATTGTTGACTTATTATAATAACACTAAAACATACATATATATGTATATATATATGTATGTATATACACATATGTATATATGTATATAGATAGATAGATAGATAGATAGATAGATAGATAGATAGATAGATAGATAGATAGATGTACATATGTATATATGTGTATATATCCTGTTAGGTTGGTAGAGAATGTAGCTTGTAAGTGTTGTACCAGGGTTAGAGAGCCTGGACTGTCAGCCAGTTGAGTTTGTTTTGTTTTTTGAAATAGTGTCTTACCACATTGTCTGGTCCACGTTGGAACTTGTAACCTTCCTGTTAACCTCTCATGTCTGGAAGCACAGTCATGGCCAACATTCCTAGCTTGCCAAGCTCCTTTGAAACATGTCTTTATTGTACTTGCTGGTGTTCTTCTGTGGTACTTATTTTGTATGTAACTCTCTCTGAGGTTGTGGACTTGGGGATAGTAGCAGGATTGAGTTTGCAGACTCATGAGATAGAAATGTACAGTTACCCATGGAACAAGCTCTTCTGCTTCCTTCTCACACTTTGTATGGACATACTCAAGGGATGCCTGCACTCCATACATCGACCTTCAATAACTTAAGTCATTTGTAATTGTTAGGACTACATTTATTTGGAGATCCTTTGCTGAGCATAGACTCCTTAGGCCTAGAAAGATAAGGGTGTTTCTGACTGCCTGGAGAGATTGTTGGAAAGATGGGAGGTGTCGGTCCGTGTAGACTAGGAGAGGCAAAGAGAAGAAGCTTAACAGCACACGCCTTGCTTGTTGGAGTACCCTTCTGAGTTCTAAGAAGGCTAAAGAGTGTTGTGTGCTGGCTTATCCCACAGAAACAAGTGTGGGATAGTATGAAGAAGAGTGAAGTATGGGATCTCTCTGTGTTGTAACTCTCTGCTGGGTTTTGTTTCAGAGCACAAAGTTATCATTGTTGGACTGGACAATGCTGGGAAGACTACTATCCTTTACCAGTTGTAAGTATTAACTACTTAAATTTTAATTTTGTTGTTTCTAGTTATTCTTTGTGCTTTTGTGGTATTTGATTGATGAAATCAATGAAGAGTTATGTCAATCCAAGCAGACTAGCCATAAACCAGGAGCCAGGACTGTGGGGCTGAGCTAGAGACTGACACGGCCCCAGGCTTTGTTTCTCTTGGATCCTCTTGTTTTTAGAAAACAAGATACTTGTTTATAGACTTTGCCCGAATGAGCTGTAATATTCTAAAACCATTATTTATTTGAGCTCTTTTACATCTTTAGCCAAATCATTGTGTAGCTCAAAAACAAGGGCCCTTGGGTCTGGGTTAGAAGCCATGCTTGCACACCTTGATGTAAGAATTGGTGAGATGAGCTAGCTTCCTCTCTAATTCTGTAAACTTCTCCTCTCCTAGTTCCATGAATGAAGTTGTACATACGTCTCCTACAATAGGAAGCAATGTGGAAGAGATTGTGGTTAATAACACTCGTTTCCTGATGTGGGATATTGGCGGCCAAGAGTCCCTTCGTTCTTCCTGGAACACTTACTATACTAACACAGAGGTAACACTCTGCCTGCTAGTGCTTATGCGAGGTTCTGAGTCCTTGAGAAGAATTTTGATTTGAGTCATTACAGTCTTTAAAAATGGATCAGCATTTTGATTTTAGAGTGTGAGCATAGTAGTCTTCCGTTCCTTATTTCCAATCTTGACTCAGTTCATCATTGAGTCTTTGTAGGGAGAGTTGGTAGGTGATCAGTTGGGTGGTTTGGTCCAGTAATTACTCTTAAGTGACTTGCATTTCATGATTTCTGATTGCATTTCCTTCTTGCTGTTTATTTGTGTCTAAGTGGGAGAAATCCCAGCCAATGAAAGGACTCTTCTGTGGTTTGAGTCCTAACCAGTATTTGCTAGACGTATTGTCTTTTATATAGTGTAGTTGCAGTTGAAGAAATCTTTTAGTTATAAAGCATTTTAGACATAATCATATGGTTTTATTTACATGTTATGTTCCAAAAGAAGATTTCGCACCCGTGACATTTAAATTCAACATCTATGCCTATAAGTTGAAAAATTGCACCAGTTGTTTTTTTAGTATGTATTATAAGGCCTTAAAAATACTCTGCACATATATATGTAAGGCTGATATTTAAATCATTAATGATACTACCAAGTGTCTCTCATGGCCTGGTCCCAGCACTCCATTAGCATTTCATCATGTGTTTGGAGGAACTCTATGGGTAACTTACAAAGGTCTATGTCGGGGCCCCCATACGCAATGCTGCAGGCATTAAATTGTCAGCCTTGAAAAGGGTTTATTCAGATGCCATCTAGGATGGACATCACAATACTAAAGTCTTCTGCCGGCAGACTGTCAAGTGAAATGTTGTAGTCCCTTCAAACTGCAGAAAGAAAGCCTGAAAACCACAGTGCTTTATTTGGAAATTATTACCCAGTGCTAAAACTAAAAATAAAGTGTGTTTTAGTAACAGGTAATATGAATAGTGTAAGTATAGTAGCTGAACATTTGCTGTTTCAGTCTTGCCTTGTGGTGCTCTTGGTTAGTGCAGTAGGGTCTGCCTCACCCCGTGAGCCATTGTCTCATCATTTGTTCATTACAGAGCTGTGCTTGCAGATAGCAGGTGCTCTGGGCATAAGGAAGCACCTGTTTTCATGTGTTTTTATGTTTGTTTGTTTTTTTAAAGACCCTTTATCTTTTTTCTTAAGATTTATTTATTATATACATATGAGTACACCACCATTGCTCTCTTCAGACACACCAGAAGAGGGCACCAGACTCCATTACAGTGGTTATGAGCTATCATGTGGTTGCTGGGAATTGAACTCATGACCTCTGGAAGAACAGTTGGTACTCTTAACTGCTAAGCCATCTCTCCAGCCCATGTTTTTTATGCTTTTCTATGCCAGTTGGTACCTTCAATTTGTTAATTTCTTTATCTGTCACATTATCCTAATACACATACCCATTTGGGTTTCAAAAGATATCAGTAGTAATGGCTGGAATCAAGTTAAACTTAGAATTTTAAGTGTTTGGGGTTTTTTGGTTTTGTTGCTTTTTGTTTGAAATTGTTATGGTGTAAATACAGGGATATAGGCCTATTAGTATTCATTCATACAGTAGTTTTGAAAAGAAAAAATGTTCTATTTTGGTTAGAGTGTTAGCATAATATTCTTTTCTTGTTTTTTCTTAAAAATTAGTGAATGTATTTGAATTAGAAATGAGTCAGGTCCTTAAGCTTTATAGCAAGTATGCTAAGTATTCCTGGTTCTCTTACAGTACAGTAGATTTTATGTCTTAATATTAATGTCATGTAATTAAATATATAAATACCCTAAGAATTTTCAAATACTAAATTCTGTAAGTCACTAATGATTTTTTGGTAATTATTTTAGTTTGTAATAGTTGTTGTGGACAGCACAGACAGAGAAAGAATTTCTGTAACTAGAGAAGAGCTCTACAAAATGCTAGCTCATGAGGTAAGTCTGCTTTGGTAAGTGAGACTAGACATTCTATCACCTCTTATAGTTTCTTACACGGAGTACTTCAACGTAAAAAATTGTCTGTTGGTCATACCTGCTTGTCATTCATTTTGTTTTGAAATTTCATATTTCCCAAATTCTCTGGAAACAGGAGAAAGATAGCACAGATAATCATAGACTGGTATTTAGCTTAAAAATCTAATTTAGAGGTTTCACTGGGCAAAAGAATTTCTGCCAGGTAGCTTTCTTTTTACATTTTGGGCAGATTATTCATATAGAGAATTATCATTTGACAGGCATATCATAAGTACCTAAATATATAATAATCCTTGACTGTTCTTTGTTATCAGGCTAATATTTAAACCTAGTTGCTCTTAGGATTTTTTTTCCCCATCTTTTTTCTAAATCCCTTTTACCAAATGAAATTATATGACTAGCTTATAAGTCCTTCAAAATACTAATAGTCACAATATTCAAAATTTTAATAAATTAGGACTGTGTATATACACACTGGAGAGTGCTTGCCTGGCTGGCCTCAAACTCACAGAGATCTATTTGCCTCTGCCTCCAAGTACCTACGTTGTGGACTGTTACACACAGCTAGAGGCCTTGAGTCTCTACAGTACATTCCCTGTTGCAAAAAAGAAATTCCCTCAGCTTATTGATGCTGACAGAAACAGTAATCTATGAATTTGAGAAGCATTTAAAAAGCAGGCAATTTGACAGGCACATTGCATTCATTTAAGGAAACAGCAATGGTGGCCTTTCTGAGACTTGTGGCCTTCTTTGCCATCAGGACTTTTGTCTGGTTTATATTACTAGTAAGTTATGTCCTATAGACTAGTCCTTAAATCCAGTTGTAAAACAGGCTGCACCCATAAAAGTCATGCCACTGTTGTACCAGTAGTCACACATTTTCTTTGACATGATAGAACTGTAGTCCTCAGGGTCCATAGCCAACCAGATTGCTGGTGACAGTTCTTCCCTTAATAGCCCACAAGGTACCTTCTAGCACTATGAAAACCATCCACTAAGAAGGTTTTAATAATATCTGATATCTCCATTTCCTGTAGCCAAAGCATGTATTGTCTTTAGCAGTACAGACTCTACCTAGTTCTGGCATGCAACAAACAGTGTGGCATACCTTTATAGTTTGTGGCCTTCAGGGCCTCCCTAACTGACAATTCATTGAGAGGTTGCCTACCTCTAATACTGGGATTTTTGCCAACAACTTAGAAGTGCCTACCCTACTCACAGAGTATCCTGGTTTCTTTTCCTCTTCATGTAATAAAATTACTCTGGCAAAAGCAGCTTAAGGCAGAATAGGTTTGTTTCAGCTTATAATTCCAGAAGGATAGAGGCAATCATGGTGAGGAAACCACATCAGTAGGCAGGAACAGGAGGCTGGCCGATCACATGGCACCCAGATTTAAGAACTAGAGAACACAAGTGGAAAGTGAGCTTTGTCATACAGTTTAAAGGCCTACCCCTGGTAGTTTAGTTCTTCCAGTATGGCTCTGTTTCTGAAAGTTCTGTCACCACCTCCAGCAGCATCACTAGTTGGCAACCAAGTGTTCACACACATGAGCCTTTGGTGGTCATTTCATATTGAAACTACAACATACAGAATATTGTGTTTAAAACTGTAGCCTTTAGTGTTCTTGGTGCTTTTACACATCTGTAAAACAAGTATTAGCATTGTGTAATGAAATATTTTTACAAACCACAGGTGGGAATCTCTGAAAAACTACCATAGTACCAGTACCAGTTGATGGCTGAAGGGATACTTAAAAAGAAACATTAGCAGATGCAGTATGTCACAAAAAATCTCATCATGCCTGTCAGTTTTGTTGTTAAAAGAGCGGTGTTGGGAATAGCATAACTGAATGGGAGACATTGTCCTTTAGGGTTCCATAATCTGAAACATTTGCCATTAACCATCCTACTTCCTTGCCCTATGTTATTGTGCTACTTCAAGGCTGCTCCATATTTCTTTAACACCAGCAGTCTTTACCAGACTGGCTTGCACTGTTCAACTTAGCTCATGCCCAAGTTGGGAGCAGAGCCATACACTAAAGTCAACTTCTTGGTTCTGACAAACTCAAGGCCATCGTTGTGCCTTTGCTTTTATATCAGCCAGATTTGGCTGCTGAAAAGATTCCATGTTGGGCAGTCTCCAGTCCAGTATGCTTTTTTATATATATACGGGAGCTATAATTGCTTATCCCAATTAAGCAATTATAGCTCCCGTATATATATTAAAAGAGCCAAGCTCATCACTTGGCTCTTTTATCACTTAATCTTCTGTAATCTGCTGTTCTGAGTTTTTTAAGCCTTCTAGAAGCTTAATAGCACAACATTTGGCTTTCTGTTGTTTCTTCTGGGAATCCAAGCCTGATAGAAATATTACTACATTTGTCTTAAAGAAGCCTAGAGACTAGCTTTCCCTCTTGACTTATTTACCATTTTACAAACTGGTCTACATGCCAGTCTCCTTCATTTAGATCACTGAAACCTCTCTAACCTCATAAAGACCATGTCCCACCATAGGGCTTAGCAACAGTAGGGAACTAACTATTGTACCAAAGTTTGCACAATGAATTTATTGACTTACAGGAGTATGGATAAAGGGTTACACAGCTTACACAAAGGCAATTGACCCTAAAGCTGTCAATTAACCTTAAACACTATGTTGGTTGACTTCCTCATGAAAACAGCATTCTTACAAAGCTGTTTGCAACTTACAAACAATTCTGATGATCCAGAGTGTCTTCCCCCCAGTAGTCCTTAACTGTCATATAACCTTGGGGATGAAACCTTGTATCTTATAAGTTTCAGGAGCTTCCTGTGACTTGTGAGGTTTTTTTGTTTGTTTGTTTGTTTTGTTTTGTTTTGTTTTTTGTTTTTTTTTTTAACCTTCAGTACTATTCTTCCAGGATACAGTGTTCCACTTGAAAGAAAATTGCTACACAACAGATGTTTAGAGTATATTTTTTATTTCAGTGGAATTTGGTAAAGCCTAAAAAAATTGGGATACCTATCATAAAGTTGTATGTTACTATTGATTCAGTGATTTCTTTTGGGTTTTGCTTTACAGATTTTATTGTTTCAGAGAGACCATTAAAAGTTTAGGGAACCTAATAAAAGTAGGGTTTGTAAATTAAGAATATATTTTTCTTTTAGTGATTGTGATGATTTGCATGCCCCCACCCCACCCTCAGGCTTATAGAGAATAGCACCATTAGTGGTATGCCCTTGCTGGAGAAAGTTTCTCACTGGGAATGGACTTTGGTTTTAAATACTAAACTTAAATGTAAGTTCTACATATGGATCCTCAGGCAGCAGGAAAGAAAGTAGAACTCTTAAGCTAATTTTCTAGCAATATATATTTATAGCAATATATATACACACATATATATATGTATATATATGTATATATATGTGTCTACACATACATACATACATGTTACCTTTAGCCAGAAACCTCCCTGTGTGATTGCTCACTAGTTGGCCAGTATCTAGCAGCTCAGTGTTTAAAGTACTTTCTGCCTGGGGACCCTAACCTGGCTGCTTCCCTTTCCTTTGTCTTGTTACACCAAGGCCTAGAAACTTTATGTGATTAACCAGCTTTTAAAGATACAGGAGTTGAATGTAACCTTCTATTACATGCTCAAGCAATCTTACTTATACTCATTGCTAGGAGAAGATAAAAAGGAAAACAAAGTACAAGGCTGGCTGGAAAGTGAAAAGAAACTGAGTAGGGAGCTGGGAAAAGCCTTAATGATGGTGCTAGCGTCCACAGCAGGCTCCCTGGTGGGCTGGAGCTGAGTCAGCAAGCCGGCGGAGAGTGACACATGGCGAGAGAGTGGAGGCACTGAGTGAAAAATAGTTCGGTGCAGATGCTTCAGAGCTACCATAAAGCAACATGCAACACTTAAAACAAAAACAAAAAACAGGGTTTCTCTGCGTATCCCTGGCTGTCCTGGAACTTGTTCCATAGACCAGGCTGGGCTTGACCTCAGAGAACAACCTACCTCTGCCTCGGAGAGCCTTCTTCCTGCGCCTCCCAGGTGCTGCCCAACACCCGCATCTGATAGCAGCACTGTCTGAATAAGCATTGACAATTACTCTTCAGTGTGTTCCAAACATGAAACTACAATTTTTCTTAAACCTTTCTCAAAGCTTCATCTTAAAAGAAATAGAAACTTTGAATATACTTAATTTTAAAATGATTTCAGACACCCAAATCTAAAATTTTCTTCAGAATGACTCAAATTGTAGAGGTTGTCTTCATACGTAAAGCTTTACGAGCAGAGACAATACTGCCGCACGACAGATGAGCAGATGTCTACATTTGCTGCTGTTTGCTTGACTGAACTGACAGATACACTAGACACTTTTCTTTTTCTGTGCTAGCCATTGGACACAGGGCATCACACATTTTTGTCAAGCACTCTGTCGATGAGCTATCTCCCCAGTTTTAAAAATCATGTTTATTTTTTGCCAGGGTTTCATTAAGCTACTCAAGACAGGCCATGTCATGTAGTCAGCATGCAGCCCTCAGGCCGTGTGAGATTACGGGCCTGCACTACCAGGCCTGGGTGGATACTTTACATTTCTTATATATGTGGTTTGCATAGTAGAGAACATTTAAGTTAGCTTGTGAACCAAAGAGTGGGTACCATTGTTTACCTTAAATTTTCATAGCTTACAAATTTAATTTAATAAATAGCCTTTAATCCATATCCTTTCTGTTACTATTATAATATTGTGTTTGTTTTTGATGTTATTTAATAAAAAGCAGATTCTCTCTCTGTCCAGGTAAAATACCATTTTAGGGTTGCTATTGTTGTTATTTTCAATAACTAAGAACTTCATTGATGCCGTTCTGAGATCTGTGAGATTCTCTCACAAAGAACTCCAAAGAAAGTGTGGGTTTGAGAACTAGAAAAACATTACAATTTTACTTTAAAGACCTTTTCTACTTATTTTTCTTGCTGTGTTTGGTGTGGTATGCATGCATGTTCACATGCTGTGGAGGCCCAGCTTTGATGTTAGGTGTCTTTTTAGATTCACCTCCGTCATATGTAAGGCAGTTACTGGCTGAGCTTGGAGCTCTGTGTGTGGCATGCCCGGCTGGCTTTGCAACTCTCCCCACACACAAGGACTAGAGGCCAGCCACATGTCCATCGCTTCTACTGAGTTCTCTGATATTCGTGCTTGCTAACACAGCAGATACTTTACCTGCAGAGTCATCTCTCTAATATGAGACTGTTACTAACAGTTGGTTTTTATAGTCCCAGTTTAGGGGCTTCTCTAAATTATTACTACAAATGATGGGATTAGTTATTTATAAATGGTACAGTGTATATTCCTAACTTGAGTCAAATACTTATATCAGAATTTTGTATTTTGAGTACGTCATCATTAACAAACTTGGCCTGCATAAAAAAGCTCAACCTATTCTACAAGAGATATCAAAACCTTTAGATGATAAGATAGTAATAAATAAGTAAATAAATAAGATAGTAATTAAATGGAAAATCTGTCTGCTTACTAATTCAGCCACATACCACCTTTCAATAATCATTTTTGTTTAGGACAACATAATATATCTTTAATAATTCCTGTGTATGTTCAATTCATGATGTAGCTCTTCAGTTTTCATTTAATTTTTAGATTATATTTTTTTAGACCAAACTTTGTCTGAAACTAACTAAATATGAAGTCTTAAAACTGTTACCCGCTTGTGTTCTTGTCTCTTCTTACATAATCCTGCAAAGGGCACTCTAAGGGCACTCTAAGTCATTCTTGATTGTGCAAAAAACACAACAAAACACTATCCAAAAGGAAGCTTATATTCTTACACCAGAAAGAATAAAGTCCCTACTGTGTAAGAGCAGTCTGTGGAACAGCATCATTTTGTGCCTGCTGCAGATGTTATCTTTAAGCACATTAACACATTATTAGTACTGAAATGGTCCTTTAAAATGGGTATAGGCCTGTAATCCCAGCATAGGAGGCAGGGAATCTCTAAGTCTGAAACCAGTGTGGTCTGTGTAGCAAGTACCAGAACAGTCAAAGGTAAATTGTTAGACCCTGTCTCAAAAAACTAACAATTCTAGGAAAAGGAACATACCATTCAGCATCTCTGTGTAGACACAGAAACTGAAAAGTTTAGTTTTTTTCCAGTGTCTCATTGGGTGAGGACAGAATTTTTTGAGAGTTTTAATTCATGAGTTTAGTTTCATTCTTTGTGGCCCCTTGGCCCAGTATGTGATATCATGCATGAGTGTACACACACACACACACGCACACACACACACACACACGCACACACACACACACATACAGAGTGTTTCCAAACTGAGAATTTATCCCAATGTGGTATGTCATAGATTTCATTTCTTATGTGCTTAGATGATACCAGCTGCACACATTGTTGGAAACTTGCAGTATGGTCATTTTCTGAAGAATTTAACTCTCTTACGGAATCCTGGTTATGAATGGTTTGCTTAGGAGATTGGAGAAAAAGGAATAATGCATACAGAAAAGCCGTTGGAACAATGTTGAGAAAAGACTGTCCCAAATTGTCCAGAGAATAGATAGCTTGCTAACTGCAGTATTTAAGCTGTGAGTAATGATGCACACTTGAAATTCCAGTACTCCAGAGTTCAAGGGGGGAAGATAATAAGTTCAAGATCTGCCAGTGCTACATAGCAAGACCTCATAAAGCATAAACAACTTACACATATTACAGCATATAGTAACTAATATTAATAAAGCAATGATGTAACGTGGGAGCGTAAACGAGGGCAGCATTTCGGTACAGCAGTAAAGGATGACTACTAGTAGCCATTGAAGCGTTTGTTGTTTTTTAATTGATGTAGTAGATAGTTATGCTTGATGATATATGATATGTATGATATGATATGATCCCCACTTGAGGCCATAAAGCGTATCACTTAAGACCCAACAGTTGGTGCTGAGGATCTCCAGAGAGCTCAGTTGATGAAGTGTTTACTGCCCAGGCATGTAGATCTGCGTCGGACCTCAGCACACACCTAGATAACGGGGCACAAGTGCACACTCCTGTAGTTCCCTGGGCGGGGAGACAGCATTCCTGGGCTCACTGGCCAGACACTCCAAAGAAGTCAGTGGCCCCACGTTCACTGAGAGATCCTATTCCTAAAGAGTAAGACATTCAATGCTGACCTCCTGCCTCTGCACATACAGTGCATAAACTATACCCCCTCATACACATAAACAAAAACGCAAAGAGACATACATAACTGAGAAGTATGTAAGCCCATACAAGGATTTATTTAAAATATAGTCAGTGTTTATTTCTGTCAGTCTGTGAGAAGTGAGATGGTGTAGACTGTTTAAATTATAGTACCTGTGAAAATTTAAAAAATAATAATCAATATATAACTAAAATTATGAAAAATAACTAGCTAAGTTGAAAATGTATGGGGAAATGTTTTAGCCTTTAAAGTTTTATTTTTATTTGCTTTTACAGGACCTAAGAAAAGCTGGCTTGCTGATTTTTGCTAATAAACAAGATGTTAAAGAGTGCATGACAGTAGCAGAAATCTCCCAGTTTCTGAAGCTCACGTCTATAAAAGACCACCAGTGGCATATCCAAGCATGCTGTGCTCTCACTGGCGAGGGGTAAGATGTCTTCTCATTAGTACCATACACTTGGCTCAGAGACATGCATGTCATCAAATGGATAAATATTTCAGGGAGCCGTTGTCTAAATCAGAGACTTTGGATGATTATGTAATAAGATACGCATGTATGTACATGAATAATATGTAGGCATGTAGAGTCTACAGTTACTATAGAAGCTTAGAGAAATGAAAGTATAGCAGATCTGGAAAGGCCAGATAATACTTTTTACCTTTTGAAAAATATTATGTGTATAGCAATGTTACCTGAGTAAATGTCTTCCATGCTGTGCCCACAGAGGCTGATCCTAGGAGGCCCTGACTCTGCTAGGACTGGAGTTACAGGCAGTTTTGAGCCACCATTTGGGTGCTGGGAATTGTACCTGGGTCCTATGCAAGAACTGTTAGCTGTTGGGTCTTAGGAACTAAACAAAGTTTGCCAAGATGTCCTCCCTAGCATGCTCTCCATGGTGTGCCTGTCTTAGTTCTCATAGCAGCTCTACAGACTAGTCCACACTTTATACACAACAAAGCAGAAATAAAAGGTTTTATGTGTATGACTAGCAGATAGCCACATGGCCAGCAGTGTTGTCAAATGGAAATTATGTTGTCCAAAAAAAGAATAGTATGCCTATCTCCATGCTCAGACAATGGGTTGGATTCCCCATCCCGCGTATGGGGATTAGAAGTAAAGGCGGACCATTCATGACACGAGTCCTTGATTCTGCAGTTGAGGGTATTGGAAGACACTGTGATGTGACTAGGTCTGGTGCCCAGAGCTGAAAGTATTTGAGAAAGAGGTAGAGGCGAGCTTTGTCAAACGTCTGGCCAAGAACCAGACAGATGGAAAGTGTACTGTTAAATGAGTGACTCAGTTTGTGTATTGGGAAAGTTCACAGAAGAAGTCAGTGGTTGTTAAAGAAGAAATAGATTTTAGGATAGCAGCTGTAAAGTCTTTTTTAAAAACCAAATAACCCTATTAAAAAATGGAGTACAGAGTTAAAGAATTTTCACCTGAAGAACTTCGGATGGCGGAGAAGCATCTTAAAAAATGCTCAACTTCATTAGTCATTAGGGAAATGCAAATCAAAACAACCCTGAGATTTCACCTTACACCAGTCAGAATGGCTAAGATTAAAAATTCAGGAGACAGCAGGTGTTGGTGAGGATGTGGAGAAAGAGGAACACTCCTCCACTGCTGGTGGTGTTGCAAATTGGTACAACCACTCTGGAAATCAGTCTGGTGGTTCCTCAGAAAACTGGGCATCTCACTTTCAGAAGATCCTGCTATACCACTCCTGGGCATATACCCTGAAGATTCCCCAGCATGTAATAAGGATACGTGTTCCACTATGTTCATAGCAGCCCTACTTATAATTGCCAGAGGCTAGAAAGAACCCAGGTATCCCTCAACAGAAGAGTGGATGCAAAAAATGTGGTATATATACACAATGGAGTACTATTCAGCCATTAGAAACAATGAATTCATGAAATTCTTAGGCAAATGGATGGAGCTGGAGAACATCATACTAAGTGAGGTAACCCAGACTCAAAAGGTGAATCATGGTATGCACTCACTAATAAGTGGATATTAACCTAGAAAATTGGAATACCCAAAACATAATCCACATATCAAATGAGGTACAAGAAGAACAGAGGAGTGGCCCCTTGTTCTGGAAAGACTCAGTGAAGCAGTATAGGGCAAAACCAGAATAGGGAAGTGGGAAGGGTTGGGTGGGAAAACAGGGGGAGGGAAGGGGGCTGATGGGACTTTCAGGGAGTAGGGGGTCTAGAAAAGGGGAAATCATTTAAAATGTAAATAAAAATATATCGAATTAAAAAAAAAAGAAAGGGAAGGTTTTACTGTTTTATAATGTGAATGTTCTAAAATATGTTGGGTTTTGCTGATTCTAGACATTCAGATTCACTCTTTCCTATTTAAAGATGCTTTGATGACTAGTCATACAAAAGCTTGCTTTCTATGGGCATTAGTCATGCGAGTGGCCTGCATGTGCTAGGCACTGATCTAAGCTTTAAGGTAAAATGGAACCAAAGGCCTTTGGATCTCCAGTGCCTGCAGTGATTGCTCCTGTTGTCAGATTTTGTTCTTTAGATTAATGAAGACTGTGCCTACAGTGGATAGTCTGTAACTTTTTAGTCCATAATAGAATCCCATGATTTTTATTGTCTTCTTAGGTTATGCCAAGGACTTGAATGGATGATGTCACGGCTGAAGATCAGGTGATCAGGGATCTCTGACCCCTTCTCACGAACTCTGTATAAACAAAGTGCTGGACTTCACCTGAAAACTGCAAAGAATGGTTTAGATATATTTATAATAAACTGACAAGAGTTTTCTATGAGAAGAAAATTAAGACCACTTATTTGAAAACAAAGATGAAATGTTACCACCCGGTTTGCTCTCTCATTCCTTCCAAACCTGTGATTGGTATTTTCTCAAGATGATTCCTCCCAGGACGTAGTAGAGCTCTGGCAAGAACAAAGGGAGAGGAAGACATTGAACTTTGGAGTTTTATTTCAGCGTGACTCTTCCACCCTGCCCCAAGTTGAATGTTCCCTTCTCATTACATTGAATCAAATACAAATCAGCACAGATACTGTTTCCAGTTTTTAAAAATGTAATATTATGGAAAGTATTTTGCTTAAAGTTGAATATGTATTGTGTATATACCTCAAGTTCAGGTTAATGGCTTTGATTTGTGTTCTAAAGGAAAGAAATAATGCAGGTTAGTGATAAGTTGTTATTCTCCTGGTGTCATTGAGTACCTACCACCTTTGGTGTTAAGTGTCACTGTTTTAGTTTACCCTCTGTTCACTGCGTTGTCCTAACAAGCCAACCCCAACCCAGAATTGTTAAGCTGCTCCTTAAAAGTGAAACAGGAGAAAGCTTGACATTGTATACTTATTTTTGTTGCTCAGTAATACAGATTGAAATATATACTGCAGATGGGTAGAGTGTCTGCTAGACTCCTGGCTGGTGTGGCTGAGCACACTCAGGCGGTAAGCAGTTGTCACACTTTCCTTCTCTTTATCCTTATGCCAATTCAGCTACTAATGGGTCATTCCGTAAATTGTGATTAAAATGATCAGGTAATTTATAATTGAAAATCATGGTGTGCAATATATCTACCCAAAGAGGTAACATCCTATAAATAGTACTAATTAATTTAGCTGCATCCTTTTAAGGTATTAAATTACATGACAGACAGTTAAAATGAATTTAAGAGTAAACATAAGGCATAGTTTTCAATGAACATTAATAATTTCTCAAATTACAGATTCATATCTGCAAAGGTTGTCTTACATCTTCCATTGCATAATATGCCTTGTTTAATAGTTAAGAAATCACATATTCTGAATGACTTCAAAAATTTGATTGAAAATTTGACAAATTACATTATTTGTACTAGAATTTGACCTTAAACACCATTTATATTTGTTAAAAATATTTTTAAATTTAGTTAAAAATTGAAGTATTTCTGTCATAATTATAAACAAAATTATTCTGCATATTAACATATTCTTGGTGACTCTATAAACCATTTGTGCCCTGAAAACTTGAAGGTTAATCCAAACTGTCAAGATTTAGGATATTCAAGAAAAGGTTTAACTAGTTTTAGTATCAGGCTTTAGAATCTAAAGATTTTGGTAAGAAATACAAGTCCACATTATAAGCATTGAGGAAACTTTGAAAAACCTTTTAAGACCCTTAATGACTCAAGCCATCGGATGCGATGAGAGTTACCATGGAGGCTTTGTGTTTGAGATCTGTGCTGTGGTGCCCAGTGTACCTCAGTGTTAGTGTCTGCCTGACTGCTCTGAGAAGCAGCCCTCAGTTACCAGGCTTTCTGTGCTCAGGCCTGTCCGTAGGTTCTCACACCTTTTCAAATCATGATGAGAATTTTTCTCCTGTATACTAAAAATTCTCTTAAAGATTGAACTCTACTTTGTAGTTTTGTCAACGAGTCTGTGCCGTCCCTGCCTACCCCGTGTCCACAGCATTTTAGCTCTGAATTTGAATAGTCATCTGCATAGTTGCTTGGATCTTCATTACACCAGTTCAGCACATAGCAGCACATTCTGGGCTTGCCAAGGTATTGGCTAAAATTTACTCTTAATTGGATGTTTAAAGCATTTACTCCATTGTTTAAGTTGTCTTCCTATAGTCTGTTATTGACATGACATAGAAAGCATGAAACTTTACCACATTTACAATATACGAGGGATTTTTCTTTTGTTTTTAACCCTTTTAGACTAAGCCTCAAAAATAGTATCATACCTGTGTACTTGTACATAAAGACAAAATTATGACTGAGTAAAAAGAGATTTAATATATGAACCTCTCAGAACTGTCATTAACAGTATTAATTAGGTCTAAATCCAGTGGAGCACCCCATACCATGCTGACAGTTTACAGGTCATAGGGCAGAACTCGGTAAGTCCTGTGGTTTCCTTCCGGTGTTAATATGTAAACGAACATCTCACTTAACCTCACTGTGCTCGGCTTTGAAAAGATCAAAGATTTATACCTCTGTACATGTGGATAGATTTAAGTGTCCTGTTTTGATACTAATTTTGAAAGTTGTTTATCTTTTCTTGATATCTTGGTAAAACTGGCCACAAGGTAAACCATTTGAATATATTTGATTTTGTCATAACATTTATAAAGTGTATTTTCCCATGATATTGAGAGTTTTATTTTAAAAACCCCCTTATGTTTCTAGCACACCTTGGCCATCACAGTAGACAAAGAATACAGAGAAGGCAAGTGGGTTAGGCAGAAGGGAGTGAGTGTTCATTTTCTTGTGACATTTTCTCTTAAGTGCTTTAGCACTGCTGACCGGCATCTTTAATGCAGTGGCAAACCTAATTCCATAAGCATGGCCCGAGCTAGAAGGAGGAAGAGTTTGCTCCCTGGCCTTGAAGAAGTGCCTCATAGGTAGTCATGGAAGTCACAGGTAAGTGCGTAGCTTGAAGACAGGCAAGAGGTCTCCAAGGTGTCCTTTCCTTTGTCTGAGTGTATAGTATTAAGATGCCTAGAGGAGAGACGGTGTTGTTCCTCTCTTACAGGCACTTTATAGTTCTTGCTGTAACTACAGCAATCACATACAGTACAGACAACCTCAAAATCTGTTTATATTAGTAGTGTAAATAGAAAAATCGTAGACCGCTGTCTAGTTTTCTCCACAGGCATTTTTAGGAATGCATCTATAGTCTGTTCTACTTTGTTAATGGGGGATAACAGCACATCCCATCATATGTGAACTTTGGGGTCTTCTAATTGCCCTTGGTGTCCTGACAGTAGCATTTTCAAGGTGAGGTAGAGGCAGGGTTTCCTTACATGACAACAGATTTGAGTGATTCTGTTCTCCAAACACAAGATGGAATTTCTTGTTGACGAGCGACTTCCGTAGTCCAGCTAGCACTTGCTGCCCTGGATGCCTGCTCGCCACCGATGAAGGTTGCTCTGAAGGTATTCTAAACTTTGCCCATAACCGTGATTTCCCAGGCCACTAGGCTTTGAGTAACCTCTCTAATTCTGTCCACCCACCCACCAGTGACTTGACTCACTACTCTGCACCTTTGCATCTTCAGAGATGCAGAGTCTATCCGAAGAACAGGTTCAGATTATGGTATCCAGAGACCAGTAGAAGATTGGATATTATACAATACTTAGGATCTTAATTCTACTTAACATTCACTTCTTATGCCGACAACTAGATTCAGAAATTCAAGAAAAATATATAAGACTGTCAGGTCCTCAAATTATAAGTTAGGACTAAAGGCTATTAACTTACATTCACATTCTCCTTATATAACCAAGAATGGTGATACTTTGGAAAATACCAGTCCAGCCCGGTTAATATGGGAAAAGATCGCAAAACAAAACTGTATGTAGTGTAGAAGAACTTGAAGACATCCTAAAATGATTTCCCACCCTCCAGTTTTCCTTACATTTGCTTAAATAGCAAAAATCAGCATTAAATGTCTAATGGAATTTGTAATTTGAGACCTAGTATTATTACAAAATAAACCTGCTGAAAAATGGGCTTTAAAAGAGCAAAATAAGCCATATGTAGTGGTGTTAAGACTAATCCCAGTACTCAGGAAGCTGAGACAGGAGAATTACTGAAGTACAAGGTCAACATGGGCTAAATAATATCAGCCACCAGGACTGCATATCGAAAGACTGTCACAAAGGAAAGGAAGAAAAAGCCAGCAATCAACCATCATGTGTTTCTGTAGAATCAGGTGTAATAGAAAACATAGATTCAGAGTGCTTCTTATAAAACATCCGTGCCACATTCCTCAGAGCAGGTGTGACCCTTTAAGACCACGATAGTGGAGTAAGGGAAAGAATACTCCGGATGCTTAAAAAGTGAGTGCTTGTATTTAACCCTAAAGTGGTTTGAAATCGGGAAGAAATGTAACAGGATACAGTTGGGCTAATTATGCAATATTCATCTTTTTAATTCTCTAACTCTGTACTGTTCCTGAAGATGGGTGAGTGCGTCTCTGTGGTGTTGCCTGCTCAATGTGCATACCCTTGGTAGACATTTCTCATAGTGTGTACTTAAAAAGTGCCTGACATTGATTTGTGTTGATTTCTAAGTCCATGTAATAAATGATACATGTTTTCTATGACATATATTCTTGGGGTTTTTTGTTGTTGAGGGGCTTGGGGGGGCGGGGGCAGGAGGTTAAGACAAGGTCTTACTATGTAGCTCTGAGTGTCCTGAAACTATTTATATAGACAAGGCTGGTCTCCAACTCAGAAGGATCTGCCTGTCTGCCTCCTCTGTGCGGGGACTAAGCTATGTGCCACCACTCCTGGTTTGTATGGTATATTCTTGTCTGATTGGTGGCGTAAACCTCGGGAATTCTGAGCCACAATGTATGTCTGATTTAAATGAAACCACAACATTAAAAACACCAAACCATGGTATACAGAAACATGAACAAAATTAATTTGCTTTTTTTTCCACCCAAAAGGGTTTTAACAGATTTATGCAGGTAAGAGATAAAGATTTTTTAGGGAAAGGATAGTAATTTATCCAAGTGTTGATGTGAGTCTATCAAGAGAGGGTGGTAAGTTCTTCTAACAAAGCCATATGCAGTGTGGTGGCCTCTGAATTACAGTGTTCAAAGCATTCCTGGTTTAGGAAGTGAAGTCATGAAGCTGTGCTGGATTACAGGGAGAGCAAGTCTGTAACTGTTTATAAGTGTCTCAGGAGGTTACATGTCCTACAGCTGGGAGAGCAGTCAGAGCAAACCTCTGGATCATGTTTTCTTAGGTCTTACCCATGGCTCATTGCTGTTTTGCAATTCTTACTTGGAATGGGCTATTAGTTCAGTGTTCACTGTCTTTCTGGGGAGTTTCGTTGTGAACTTCTTTATTCTTAACCTGTGAGAGGCCTTGGCTTAACTCCGTGAGAGGAGGCTTCTTCTCATTCCCATGTCCCTGAATTTTCCCTTTCTGTTCTGTTTCCATCTCCTCTTGAGGTAAGGTTTGCCCCTTAATCTTAAAAATTAATGGTGGCTGAAGATCTGTCTTCTGAAACTTTTTCTGCTGAATAGACCCTCTCTAATCAGGGATTGTACAGAGGACCTGTAACCCCACAGCCAGAGCGATCCAGGATGCAGAAGATGTGTCAAAACACTTAGGAGAAGACAGCTCAATACTGAACCAGAAAAATGGATAGCCACCAAGAGAAGGACATGCAGCGCAGAGCTGCTCCCTGCAAGGGACTGGCATCCCTGGATCTGTAGCCTTTGGGCTCTTGGGAAAGCTCTTATTTATCTTGCTGGTTTTATAGTTATGCATTGAACCTAGAGCCTCACACTTGGTAGTCAATCTTTCTGCCTTGGAGATAAACCCCCAGCCAAAGTTTATTTCTGAATTCACTCACAATGTATCAAACCTACACTAAATATTCATTTACCTTTGCGAGGGCTGAAGAAGTCTTAAAAAATAAAAATAAAGATTCTGTCACCTAGATGTTTACAAATAACAATGCCTTTTAGCTTCTAACACAATCACCAAGTTCTGAGCCTCTGGCTGCTCCACAGTTTACAGCTATCAGTCCTAATAGTCATTTGACTTAGAGGAGTTTGCTTTTATTGTTCCAGTAGTATAAGTTGTACAAGATCTTAAGTAAGCCTGTAATTCCTATTTTAACATGTCTTCCAAGACACTGTATTTGTTGAATAAGCACACAGGCACAGGGACATCTTTCTTTGGTTCACTTAAAGCTTAGCTGGTCTTGGGACAGAAACAATAGCTCCTTTTTTAGATTTCTTTGGTAACTGTAAGCTGGAACATCATAGATTCAGAGTCCTTTTACAAATTGTATAGACTTTCTACCACCTTTGCACTTTTACTGGCTGTGTGAAATTTCAGTTAAAGAATATTAAATGGTTTGTCACCTGCCGTTGCCTTTTGAGCATTTTTACCAGTGTGTCCTTGAGATTCACCCTCACACAGCCTTAGTCGTATGTGTGACTCTGCCTATGGTTTATGCCTCTGCCCAGCATTGTGAGGGATATTAGTGACTACACACTGCTACATGGCTACTGGTTATTTGTGTCTTGAGCAGTTACCCAGGACATTGGTTTTGTCCTCTCCGGTAAATCTGGTTGCAGCTGAGGTGAGAGGATCAACAAAGGAATTTTTGTTTCAGACTCTTAGAGCTTATCTCCCATATTTTCCTCACATGCTTAAGGTTTTATCTTGTTTTTCAAGATCCTCGTTAAGCTGCACATGCACCAGAGTTCACAGGTCAAGGTAGATATTGGAAGTCATGTGTTAATTCTTTCAACCTGTTCATCCAGTGTCCATGCTTAAATGGTCAACGTGTGAATGGATAGTTTAATCATGTGAGGAAGTGTGATGGTGTAGGGGAAATGGTAGACAAGTGTGATGTGGGAAAAAGGCAGGATAGCCTGAGTCAAGATGGTCTCGCTTATTTGTGGAAGTACAGAAAAGACTTTGGGTGTAATCTACATTGTTAGGATTGATCACAGGCAACGGCATCATGTTTGCTGTTTTTCTGACACTGTGTTTGGATGTACTATTCCATATAGAACACATTACATCGAGATTTGAAAATGGCACAGAATCATTTCTGTGGCTTTAGAGAATCTGGCGAGGGCCCAATTGGTACAGTGCTGGCCTGCCATGCAGGAAGCCCTGGGTTCCATCCCCAGCACTGGATAAAAGTAGGCATGCCAGCACACCCCTGTAATTCCAGGACTTAGGAAATAGAGGCAGGGGGATCAATCAGAAGTCTAAGGTTATTGTTGGCTACATAAAGAGTTCAAAATGAGCCTGGACTACATGAGACCCTGTCTAAACAACCACATGGGGTATATTAATAGGAATGAAAAAGAATACAGAAAAGTTTTAATTTCCATTTATTTATAAGTAAATGAGATGCCCCCCAGTCATGAGGTCTGAGTAACCTGTAGACAGTAATTTCTAGGCACAGAACCATTTGTATCCTATGTGGAAGTTTGAAATGTGAAGCATTTTGACAGAATTCTTGACAATTGTATGTATAAAAGAGTTTGCCTGTTTCATTCATTGCCTTACCTGACTGCTTTTGAAGGATTCTTGAGACAGCTGCTTCCATTCTGAAGGTTATTTTTAAAAATGTAAATAAATAAACAAGCACAATGCAGCGAGTGGGGAAGTAGCCGACTGAAGCAGCCCAGCAGAAGCTTCTGGGTTATACCCATAGGTCTGCACGTGTTGGGTTATATCCATAGGTCTGCACGTGTTGGGTTATACCCATAGGTCTGCACGTGTGTGCTCAGCCTCAAGCACATCTCCAAAGCTGTGAGGCTGCAGCTCTATTACTATCTAAATGATTTTAGCAATAGACTCTTTTTCCATAACTCGTGTGAAATCGTATTGAAAGAAAGCACATAAGACTGACATATCAGTGGTATGCATATTTTGTAATTTTAAAAAATGGCATTTTAATAAACATAACAATTGTTGATTGGGGGACTAGATAAAATGTTTTGTCAATTTTTATTTGTTTTGAAAACCCATTGATTAAAAAGTGAATTTTACAAAATGACTCCTCTTTGTACACTGTCTTAGCACTTTTCCAGTTGCTATGATTCTCTGACAAAGGCAGGGATTGTTTAGTTCCCAGTTCAGGTCATCATTTCAGGGAAGTTACAGATATTCAAAGATGCCATCAAGACAAATAAAGCAATCTTGAGCAAAAAGAATGAAGTAGGAGACATTGCACTGCCTGATTTCAGACGTGCTGCAACGCTACAGCAGCCGAAAGCCGAACATTACCATGAATGCCACGCATTCGGGAGACAGAACTGAGCGCAGATGTAAGCCCACAGAGCCACGGCCCGTGGACCATCAACAAAGGTGGGAAAGATGTTGAGGAGCATTCCTCTCTGTAAATAAACCATGCCCATGTGCAGAAGAGCAAAAGTGACTCTCTCTTGGCTGTTACAATTCAAACTGGATCAGCCTTTGCACAGGGCCTGAAACCACGTTCCTTCCACCTAGAAGGCCCTCTCCTAGTCACAAAGAGCGACCTTTAACCCTACAGTCTGGAACACTGAGCTTGGCAGTCACACTGGGGAAGCCCTTCAGCACATCTGTTCAGTGCCATATTGTGAGATTCTCCCACGTTTTGACAGGTTCTTCTGTAACCCAGGATGGCCTAAAACTTGCTCTGTAGCCCTGTTTTGTTGTTGTTGCTGTTGTTTGGGTTTTTTTTTTTTTTTAAGATTTATTTATTTTATATATGATAGTACACTGTAGCTGTTTCCAGACACACCAGAAGAGGGCATCAGATCCCATTACAGATGGTTGTGAGCCACCATGAGGTTGCTGGGAATTGAACTCAGGACCTGAGTCCATCTCTCCAGCACCCTATAGCCCTGTTTTTGATGTGAAATTATAATCCTCCTGCCTTGACTGTCTAAATGATTACAGATATCTGCCACCATGCCTGGCACAATTCCTGTATGTTTTAGCAGAGTGCTGTAGACAGGGGTTCTGTTCAGCTCAGTTCCACATCAGCTTGGCCAGGATGACACTCTCCAGGGCTGTCAATGAGCACGAGGCTTGCAGGGGTTGTCTATTTTACTTGCAAATTAGCACATAAATATCATAAAGTGATATAAGAGCTGTAGGCCTAGCATTGTCTTAGCAAAGAGTTCATAGGGCACTTTAGTGGTAACTTTGATGTTCCCTGGTTCAGTTGGTAAGGTGCTTGTCTACTGTGCAGAAAGCCAAGTTCAGACCTCAGCACAGCACAAACGGGGTGATGGCACACCCTTGAAGTCCCAGCATTCAGGAGATGGTAGCGCGAGGATTAAAATTTCAAGGCTATGGTGGGGGGGGGGAGGGGGAAGGGGGGATTAAAGGACAGCCTGGAATACAGGAGGCCCTGTGTCAGAAGAGATACTAAAACATAATTAGATAGGTTGTTGATGATGTCATTAATCAGTGGTAAACTGGGCTCACTAATCTAGTAGCATAATACATTAAAGCTATTTCAAAAGGCATTTTAATTAAATTAACTAATTACACATTTTAATTGGTTATAAGTTATAAGGTGATCAACATTACATTTTAGTTTTTATTGTGTGTGGTTTCTATTTTAAGAGAAACGATTAGACTTCTGACCATTCAGGATACAAGTAAAATAACTGGGTAATGAAGGAGCTTTGGCTTAGATTAAACTAGCTGTCAACCCTAAACCTGAAAAAAGTTCCATTCAAATTAAAATGTATCCATTAAAACTGTGTTTTAAATTTTTCTTCACAATGTTCAAAATGATTGAAGAACTGTATACATAGAATTGTTGTATCGTTAAATCTAATTTTAGTTAAAAAATGCTTTGTTTGTTCTAAATACTTGTAAATTATTGGGCCTTGGTTGGAACTGGTCCTGATGGATACATCATCCTGCTGCTTAACCCTGAACTGATCCTCCTGCACCAGCATCCTCAGTGATGGGAATGTGCCACAGACCTGGTTGTATAGCAGTTGGTTTTTGAAAGAGAAATAAGAATCAGGAAAGGTGATTTATTGATTAAAAATGATTGGGCCAGACATGGTGGAGCACGTGTTTAATCCAAGCACTTGAGAAGGAAGAGACAAGCAGATCTCTCTGACTTTGAAGCCAGCCTGGTCTACATAGTCAGTTCCAGGACAGCCAGGACAACATAAAGAAACTACACAGAAAAAGAAAGAAAGAAAATGTTTGCTAATCTTGTATATATACTTGTATTTTGGTTTCATTTTAATGATATTTTAGTTGATCGGTTTTAAAGAGTGAATAGTAATGGAATTTTTCATTGGGACGGGGGTTAATTTTTTTTTTCATGCTGTAAAACCACCTGTCTTTACTTGGTAAAGAAAAAAATAAGACCCATTTAAAGTTTAAAGGACTACCATACTAATTTTACCAGATAAAAACCCTCTTACACAGATGAAGCTTTGTACAACATTCTTCATGATAAATATGGCTCTCAAATATGTTATTAATATACTATAAATTGTTTATGCAGTTATTTATTTATTTTTTGCTGCTTAAAATAAATGTCAACCCATCCACTTCAGTTAGTATATAAACAAGGGCTTGTAAGGAGTGTCACCAGACATCAGTGACATCTCTAGGGTGGGTACAAGGCTACCTTTTGTCTACTGGTCTGGGTGAAACCTGTCTGTAATCCCAGTACTCAGAAGGCTAAGGCAGAGTTATGAGTTCAAAGCTATATTCTGTTACATAAAAGTAAAGTATTAAGTCATTTTATTTCACAATTTATTTTTAACATTTGAGTATATTATCAAGTTTATATAAAATACTTTTATTTATTTAAATAGTTTCACTATGAATTTGTTATTAAATTAGAACAAAAACACCATAAGAATAAAAAGTGTATAGTGAACAGGCACATAGGTAGCGTGTTTTATATTTAGCTGAGGGGGTGCTTTGAGAAAGTTTTTCTAATGGTTCTGGCTGTCCTGGAACTGGCTATGTAGACCATGCCGGCCTTGAACTCACAGATCCTCCTGTCTCTACCTGTAATATACTTTGTATGATTTTTTCCACTCTGATTTCACATCACTACTTAAAATTAATATGCTCTCATAGCGTATGTCTCCTCATAGCCGACAGCAAGCTAACAGTGTAGATATTAGTAATACATGTTTCTAAACTAAAACAACTCACTTTAAAGGAGGAAGTCAGACATTTTCACTAAGCATTGGTTCTGGGAGGACTGGAAGAGCAGAATTGAGAGGTATCTGCCAGAGAAGACCACTCAGGCATGGGTTCAAGCCAAGGAACTGTCTTTATTAAACAACCATCAAACAAGACCCAAGGGCAGCCACAGGTTTTTTTTTTTTTTTTTTTTTTTTTTTTTTTTTTTTCAGAGTGAGCTTTTAAGCACAAAAACATATCCTGGGTTGAGGTACTTCTGTTAGTTAAAAACAGCTAGAAGCAGGATTATGGTAGCCAAAAATCAAGGTTAGTACATTTAGGAGCTTTTCCAGGATTGGATGGATTAGGACTTTGCTCTCTTTTTTTGAGGGGCGGCGTTACTGCCTGCGTGCTGGGTTCTAAGGCCAGGATGGTACTTCTCTCATGGTGTCAGTTGTACAAAGGTCTGGGGGGCCCTGTTAAGCTCCAGGGACAAGTAGCAATAGCATTCTGAGGGTTGTAAACAGATGTGACAGTGCTCTGCCTGTGTGGAAAGGAACCAAACTGTGAGGAGTGAAGTCTTACTCAAGGGGAGGGTGCTGGCAATGTCCTTGCCATAGACAGTAAGTCCTGCAGCTGGCTCTGTCACTCTGAGAAGAGGCTCATTTTAAAAAAAGATCATGAAGTAATTTTCAATTCAGGTGCTGTATTTTAAGGGAGATGAGCGTGTAGTTTACTGATTAAAGTCAAAGGAAACCTTATAGCTGCCCCTATTACACACACACACACATACACACACACACACACACAGAGAGAGAGAGAGAGAGAGAGAGAGAGAGAGAGAGAAGAATTGTGACCAAGAAAACAAGTAAAGTTCTTGCCTGGCCAATTGGAGGACCCAAGCAGTTCAGATTCCCCAATGCCTACATAAAAATCCAGGCACATTTCAACCTCTGTGCTGGGGAAAAGGAACTCCTTGGCCAACCTCAGAACAACATCACCACCAGTAGGTTCCATTGAGAGATGCTGACTCAGAAAAACAGAGTTGATGGTGTGCGGGTCCATTTTTATTGTTCATTTGCCACCAACTAAGTCACCTGGGAATAGGAAATCCCAGTTGAGGAGTTACTTCCACCAGATTAACCTATGGCACATCTGTCAGGCATTGACTGTTAGTTGATATAGGATGGTCAAGCCCACTGCCGGTAGTGCTGCCCCTGGACTGGTGGTCCTGGGTGCTATAAGAAAGCAGGTTGGTTGAGCATGAGTCAGAGACAGCAAGCCAATGAGCAGCACGCCTCTACTACTTGTGCTTCAAGCTTCTGCCTTGAGCTTTTGCCCTGGTTTCCCTCAGTGACAGGCTGTAACCTGTAAGGTGAAATAAACCCTTTCCTTCCTGGGTTGCCTTTGGCCATGGTGTTTATCGTAGTAACAGAAAGCAAACTAGAATAAACAGATGGAGTCTGGAGAAAGACACCCAAGACTGTCCTTGACCTCTACATGTGCAAACGCTCACTTGCATCCATATGAATATTGACATATAGTCATGGGTGTGGACAGGGAGGGGGGAGGGGGAGGAGGAGGGAGGGAGAGGAGGTAGAAGAAGGAAGAGGAGGAAGAGAGAAGAGACAAAATCCCAAGGCTGAGGATATCTCTTAGTAAAGTGCCTGTCATGTAAGTATTACAACAGCCTCCATGTAAACACAAGTTGAATATGGTGACATACATTTGTAACCCTGACATGGAGGGCAGGGGTCAAATATAAGGATCCCAGAGCCCAGTGGCCAGCCAATCTAGACCTAATCTTGAAAAAAATAGTAAGGTAGAGAGTGACTGTGGCCTTCATGTGCATTTGTGCACACGTGCACAACATGAAAGCAAGCCACAGACAATAAACAAGTGACAAGCTCCTTCCCAGCGGGAATCTGGGGTAGGATGGTCTGAAAACTCTCCAAAGAGCAAACCTTGATGTATTAAAAAGAACGAAGGAGCATTCCTAAAAGGAGTCCTTGTTTAGAATCGTCCCTGCTGTTTGGAATTGTTGGAATCAGACTCTGGTAGACCGGAGGCCCTCCCCCATCTCTGGCTCAAGCTTGTTTACACCGCGCCGTCCTCCCTACCCTACCCCTTTCTGGGTCAGGCTGGCCCCGAGGCTCTGTGACCTGGAGACGGAAGACAAGCTCAGCAGCCAAGAGGAAAAAAAAAAATGCAGCCTTGAGAATAGCAGAGGGAGAAGCCATTTCCTGAAGACGTTGCTACTGTTTGTTCCGTGGGAATGAAGAGTCTAACATTCCCCTTTCTTCCTTGTGCTTTCAGAGTCAGCCAAGAGCTTCAACGTGCTCTCCCTGACATTCGGTTTCCCCAGTCTTTCTTTGAAGAGTCTGAGTCCCTCCGCTGAGCTGTGGAGCAGCTGCAGACCTCCTCTGCGGGGCTGGCCTGGGAAAGGCGCTTTTCCTTTTCTCTCTCTTCCTCTCCCAGCAGCCGCCTATATTTATAGCTTGCCTGACTCGTTTTTGTTTTCTTTAAAAGGCCAACAAAATGATACTCAAGCTTCCTTTCGAATCTGTCTTTAGACTCTTATATTAAAAAGATAAAGAAGCCATGGAAGGCAACCCCGATTTTCTGGTAGCACGTGGACACCAAAATTGCTGAGGGTAAGCCAGACAAAGAGTACAACATTTATAAAAACTTCTAGAAAATGCCAAGCTATCTACAATGGTACAGAGCAAGACTAGAGGTTGCCAAGGTATGAACCGTGGGAAGGTAAGGCTGGTGAAATTACAGAGACCAAGGAAACCTTTGGAAAGGAGAGATATATTTGTTATTTTAATGGTAATGATGGTTTCATGCATACATTTTTTCAACTCAAAACTGTGCAAAGTGTACAACTTATTGCCTATCAGTTAAACTACATCAGTGGTCCGTTTGTTAGAAGTCTCCATGACATTTAGTGACAGATATATATATATATATATATATATATATATATATATATATACACATATATCTTTGCAAAGGCATAGAAAACATACCAGTGTCTTCCAGGAGCTGTGTAATTAGTTCGCCAATGTGAGTTAATTACAAAGGGAGATGGTAGACATTTCTCATGGTGGGATCATTTACATTTAATTATTGAAGTGGCTATATATCTATGTCTGTGAAAGGTCACATGAATATATATTAAAAAGTGTACGTTTCACTGTTATTATAAACCATACCTTAATTTTAAAAATGGAAAAGATGAGCACATAATTCCCTAAACACCAGATTCTTAAAATTAATTTTCCACAGAGTAGCAAATATATAAAACTAAATATATAAATATTTTCAAATCAAGTAATTGCTTATCTGTTTAAAATCAAAATAGTTATAAAACAACTCTTTAAAATGATTCAATTCTATCAAAATAAGTAATGCTTACTTGGCCAAATGGATATTTTTCTGAAAATGAAGTATGTTAAAGTCCCCTCTCTCTTTCTGAATGATTCTTCCCTTCTTTTGGCCCTTTCACCATCTTGGAGCCTTAAAAAGTAGAAAATCGGAGAAACAAGATGAGGGGCACACACCTGCGGTCTCATAGCCTTTCCTCATGTTGCGAATGCCTGCCAGTGAGTGCAGAAGGACCTCTTCTTTTATCTTCTCTTTCCTCAGTGAGTCTAGACTTGGGAAAGCATGGAGACAGACATGTCCTCTTATGGTCTTCCAAGGTTTTTAGGGTCTCTTGAATCACTGCCTCCTGGGAGCATCATAATACCACATCAAGTCAGCTCAGTAGGGAATGGAAAAACATAGCATTTGAAGTCATGCAACTGTGATGGACTGAGCAACATTCTATGAATAAGTGGTATGTGTGACCAAACATAACTTAAGGTTTGCCTTAATTACATTATCAGTAGGTGATAGTAGCATCTGATTCATTTTCCTACTCTCAATAATATTCAAGTGACATTTGTCTTCTTTAGACATTCTATCATCTAGAAATGGCTTTGAGATCTGATCTTCCCATAGGTATCTGTATTTGTTGAGTTTCCCGTAGCCTGATTTAAGTACATTAAGCAAGAAAGTTTATTTGGCTCACAATCTAAGGTAAAAATTTATCATTTCAGGAAAATCCAAGTGACAGGACCTTGAGTGAAGTAGTCACATTATAGCTACAGTCAAGAACAGAGAACTATGGGTTAATACACACTTAGTACTTATGGTTTAACTATGCTTAACCCAGAAAGTGGCACTATTAGTTGGTGTGGCCTTGTTAGAGGAAGTATGTTATTGTGGCTGTGAGTTTTAAGACCCTCATCCTAGAACCCTGGAAGCCAGTCTTCAGAAAAAGATATAGAACTCTCAGCTCCTTCTGCACCATGCCTGCCTGGACACTGCCATGCTCCCACCTAGATGATAATGAACTAAACTTTTGAATCTGTAAACCTGCTCAATTAAATGTTGTCCTTCTAAGAGTTGCCTTGGTCATGGTCTTTCTTCATAGCAATGAAACCCTAAGATAGAATTTGGTACTAAGAGTGGGATATTGCTGTGATGGGCCTGAATATGCTTTTGTTTGGAAGAATGTTGATTTGGGGACTTTAGATTTGGAAAGGAGTAGAATATTTTAAGTGATTTACTACTATCATAGTAGGAATATGGAAGACTTTGTTACTGAGGGTTATTTGAACTGTGGGAGCCTGGCTTCAGATGTTTCAGAGAAGAATTGTAATATATGGCTGAGAGACTGTTTTTGTAATATTTTGTCTGCTTTTGCCCTTGTCTGAATAGTCTACCTGAGGCTAATGTAAAGAGATTTGAATTAATTGTACTGACAAAGGAAGTCTCAAAGAAGCCCAACAGAGACTGAAGAGCATTTTGAACAAACATAGCAAGCACAGAAAGGAAAACTATAAAATAATATGGTTCAAGTAATAACGGGGTACCAGGAAGTGAAATGGAGCTGAATCCTGTGTTCAAGGATATTAAATTGAATTAAAGGAGTGGTGATCTCAGGGCAAGATTCCACCCAGCTAAATTCATTGTTTGTGTTTGTAGCTGGACAAGAAATAGTTTAGATTTTTAATCTGGAAGAAACTGAAATCCAGTAACAGAGGGCACACTTGTGATCCAGATTTTGAGGCTGGAATACATAGGTTTTTGATCCAGATCTTGAGGAACAGAGACCATGAAAAGCTTAGGCTCAGAATGGTGATACACAGCTTTAATCCCAGAGACAAAGTCAAGCAGGTCTCTTGTTCAAGGCCAGCCTGGGACAGAAAAAGTTCTATGTAAAGAAAAGCTTAAATCCGGTCATGGTGGTACACACCTTTAATCCCAGCATTCTGGAGGCAGAGCCATACAGATCTCTGAGTTCAAGGTCAGTACACAGAGAAAGTTTCAGAACAACCAAACTTAGGCAGTGAGGGAGTTAGTAAACAGAAAGTGGTAGTAGAATAAGAGAGACCATGTTCCAGCCCCAGCAAGCAGCAGAACTCGGTAGCTTCGGCCATGTGGTTCAAATAGTCAAGAATAAAAGGGATTACTGGGACAATTGATGCTGGTTAGCTAGAGCTAAGAAATAGTGGTGATTAAGAAGAGACCAACATCACTAAGGTGAAATCTTCTGGGAAGTGTTTTCTGACAGTGCAAAGAAACTATGTTCCAGAAACAGCAAAGACTATGCCTTGTGCTGCATCAAGATTTAGTACTGTGTAAGGGTCACCCAGGTGGTGTGCCACTGGTTTTGAAGGGATGAAGGGTTGTGGAGAGCAGCTGAATATTAGCATTGTGAGAGGCCATGGGAGGTCATTGGTGAAGGTGAAGCCTCAGTTGCAGTTGATGGCCCAGGACTGAAGGGTTCATGCAAAGGAGTTGAGGCTTAGCACTGTGACGAGGCTATTGGTGAAGCCTATTTTCAGCAGAAGATCCCAGTATATTAGAGATATCACTACCATGGAATGGTCACCAAGAGTGACAGCAGCAGTGGAGTGGAATCAACCAGAGCCAAGAGTGCTACCAAGGGCAGAGCTGGAGATGTGACCCAAGTCCTTTGGAGGAGCATAGAAGAAAGATGATGTGTGGATCCCAGACATTGGAACAGAAGCTGTGAAGTTGAAGTTGCCTTGGTGATCCCAAGATATTTTAGATGCCAAAGCTGTGGGCTATCTGCTGAGGAGAGTTGATAGGAGGGAGTGGAACCAGCGTAGGAGAAAAATGTTTGTTGCAGTCAACAAAATGAAAGGGATTTGGAGATCTGAAGACTGTTTTGACACCAGACATGGAGACAGAGTTTGGAGTTTGCCCAGCAGGTTTGTTGTCTTGCTTTGGGAATTATAGTTAAGTGATTGGATGAATCTCAGAAAAGACTGAACTTTTAACATTATTGAGATTGCTATAGACTATGGGGACTTTGAAGTTGGACTAAGTGTATTTTTATTGTGCTATTGTTAGGTATGGTTCCCATAGACTCATATGTTTGAAGAAGCCTATGGGGGTTAGGGAGTGGAATGTGATGGTTTGAATATGTTTGGCCCAGGGAGTGGCACTATTAGTAGGTGTGGCCTTGTTGGAGGAAGGGTGTCGTCATGGCTGTGGGTTTAAGACCCTCATCCTAACTCCCTGGAAGCCAATCTTCTCCTAGCAGCCTTCAGATGAAGACGTAGAATTCTTAGTTCCTCCTACACTATGCCTGCCTAGATGCTGCCATGCTTCCACATTGATGAAAATTGACTGAACCTCTAAACCTGTAAGCCTTCCCAATTAAATATTTTCCTTATGAGAGTTGCCTTGGTCAAAGTGTCTGTTCACAGCAATGAAACACTAACTAAGACAGAAGTTCTCAGCTCATTTATTCCATTTTTATACAACTCAAGATATCTCTGCTTAGGGAATGGTATCACCCACTAGGGCATGTCTTTTCTCCTCAGTTAATGCAATCTAGGTAACCCCTAATAGACATGCCCACAGGTCAACTTAATCTAAACAATCTCTTACTGAGACTCCCTTCCCAAGTGAGTCTAGATTGTGTCAAACTGACAATAAAACTCAACATTACAATATCTCTACAGTTTGTCTGACTTAAATTCCTAAAAAAAAAAAAAAAAAAAAAAAAAGGGAAGGGGCTTTAAATATATGATAGATAGTTTTAAAAATGTAACATGTAGACTGTGATCTTGGGCAAGCTGACAAACTTCTTTGATCGTAACTTATTTCCTAGTAAGATGGAGGTACTAATGGAGAATTGCACAGATTTGATGTGAGACTTGGCAAGGACATCTCCCTATTTCTCTTACTCTCATCACTGTGCAGCCTTTGAAGTCCTTTGCTCGATAATGTCATTGAGATGCTGGTATGGCCTTGCCTGCTCCTGTGGTATCCTGAATGCTGTATACCCTTTCCTTCTTGAATTCACTTCAGAGAACTTCAAGACTTTCCATCTGGCTTCACTCTTCCTAGCACCCAGATATGAAATGATTGCTTTTATTTAGATTGGAATAAAACAAATTTGAATAGCATTATTAGGTCCTAGGCACACAGAGGGCAGTAATAGTGCCAAGAGGAAAATGGCACTTTGAAGATCTGAATAGACAATGTCTTTCCTTGGTACATGCGTTTGAAAGGTTGGTCCCCAGCTAATGGTGCTGTTTGAGAAGGTTATGGAATCTTTAGGAGGCAGAGCCTTGCCAGAGGAAGTCTGCCACTAAGGGTGGATTTGCAGTTCTGTAGCCTATTCCTACTTCCTGTTACCCCTCACCCACTTACCCATACCCACCCCTGTATACAGAGGGACTGTGATCACTCCTGCTTCCTCACTGCCAGGCTAGCCTTCTGATCTGGCTACCATGTCATCACCACCAAAATGGCTTCTGAAGCCAAAGTGGCCCTTTCTCCCTTAAGTTGCTCTTACCTCAGCAACAGAAAACTGATATAGGCACTATGCTGCAATCCCTTTTCTGATCATATGATTTCTATAATTTTTTTCCTTGAATCTAGAGTCTTAGTTGAAAGAATGCAGCTGTCCCATGCAAGTGTGAAAGGTGCTACATATGTGACTTTACATTGTTTATCGGCCACATTGAAACATGTAAGAGAGTAAAATCAGTTTTAATAATATATTTTACTTATCTGATGTCATAGTTCTGGGAAGGGTGTTTTTTGTTTTTTTTTTTTTTATTTCTGTAGGGCCCCGAGTGTGCCAGACAAACACTCTATCACTGAGGTACTGTTTCTAAAACGTTTGAGGTATGGTCTCATCAAGTTTTTGGTCTTCTCCTAGTCCTTATTCTCATAGTAGCTGGAATTATATACCGGTGCCTTCATGTTTGGTTAATAACGCTGTAATTTGGATCTTAGATGCCCCCTCCCCGAGGGTCCCCGTGATAATGATTTAGTCCTCAACCTAGAGTTTCTGGGAGGTGATGGAATCCTTCAAGAGGAAGGGCCCAAGTGAGGTCCGCCAGCCATTGGTGGAGTGCTTCTGAGGGAGACTGAGGCCTAGCACTTCTCTTCCTTTCTCTCTATTCCACCATGCACCCACTGCAGGATCTACTACCTTAGTACAGGCCTACAAACAGAGCCAGCTGCATCCTGTGTTGCCTGCTTTAAAAGGGTGAGCCAAATCAACAGTTTTTGTTTTACAAATTGACCAACGCAGCTATTTACTACAGTTAACAGAAAGCTGACTAAGGTACTCTCTGTATCCAATATTGCAACATGTAATCAACTGTCTTGTGAGGATTTCTATTGCTGTGATGAAGCAGCATGACCAAAAGCAACCTGAGGAGGAAGGGGTTTATTTCGATTACAGTTACATGTAACAGTTCACAAACAAAAGACAAGAACTCAAGTAGGGAGGGAACTTGGCAGCAGGAGCTGATGCAAGGGCCATGGAGGGCCCACACAGTGTGCTGCTTCCTGGCTTGCTCCACATGGCTTACTCAGCCTGCTTTTTTATAGAAGCCAGGACCACCAGCCCAGGGGTGGCCCCACCCACAATTGGCTGATCCCTCCCACATCAATCACTAATTAAGTAAATACCCACCCCCTCCAGCCTTGACTACAGCCCAATCTTATGGAGGCATTTTCTCAATTGAGGCTCCTCCTCTCTGTTGACTCCAGCTTGTGTTAAGTTGACATAAAACCAGCCAGGACATCAACATATAACTATTAATAAGGTATTTTACTCATCATTAAGCTTTGTCGTGTATTTTTTCATTTACAGCATGTAATAAGATTGAATAAGTCGCATTTCAAGGGATGTGTGATCACATGTGTCTAATAACTCCTGTTCCAGACAATACAGAACAGGTATCCACTAGTGAGACAGAAGTTAGTTCTGGGAGAAAAGAGAGGATCATGATGGAAACATCTGAAGCAAGCATTACTTTGGACATTTCTATTTCAAATTTTCCTAAGTGTCTGAATCAAGATAAAGGGGGCAATTTGAAAACAGTCAGTATGGTGGCTTGAATAAGAACGGCCCCCACAGATTCATTATTTGAATTTTAGGGAGTAGCAATAGGAGGGGTGGCCTTCTTGGAATAGGTGTGGCCTTCTTGGAGAAAGTGTGCCTTGGGGTGTACTTTGGGGTTTCAGAAGCCCAAGCCCAGACCAATGTCTCTCTTTTTTTTACTTCTGTCTCAGTCCCAAGTTTTAGATGAGACCAGCAGGTAGTGTTTTGTCAGATACCTAGGACTAAGAAGGGATCTGGTAATTTTGGTGAGAGAAATTTGCAAGGCACGTGAAGAAAGGTCTGCAGGGCTCTCTCTCTCTTGAGCATTCGAACACTGCTAACGTAATAAAGCATCAACTGATGCTTGACAACAAACAGACCTGTGCCTGGGAGCACAGCTGTCTCTTTCAGGCTGTGCAGGGATGGACCTGATCAACAAGAATGATCTGTTCGAGAATGCTCCACAAAGTAGATCAGTGTTCTAAGAGATTTTTCTAGTGCTAGTTGGTATTGGTGCTAGTTCTTCTTTTTGACGTTCTTATGTTTAAATATTTGTTAAGAATATTTCAGAGCTATCTTGCTGAAATGAAGCATTAAAATATATTTCAAAGTTCTCTGGTGCCCCTGTAGGCTTTTTGTCTCTAGATCTAAAATATGTAGTTGTGTCCTAGGTTCATGCACTTTTAAAAACTTGCATATCTAGGTGTGAATCCATAGATGAAGCACAGCATTGTGTTTGCATAGTTTAAGATAAATGATGGATGGTTGAGCTGGATGGAGATAAGATAAGAGCTGGATGGTTGTACACGTGATATGCTCAGTTTATAGTCTGAAACACATAACTAAATTCCTTTTCAAAATATATAACCAGTTTCTTTACATTCTTACCAATCAAATGACTTAACATTAGCCAATCCTAGTGAAAATGGCAGCCTATTATTTGAATTTGTGGTGCCGTAATAATATGTATGATAGAAGCTCTCTTCACTTATGAATTGGTTCTTTCTCTTTTAAAAATGTCTAAATAATTAAGTCTTGATACTATTTATTGCCTAACTTCTGTTCCTTTGAAATGCCACTTCTGACATTTCTATTTTACCCTCTATTGTGATCCAAATACCTTCTAAGTCTTCCTACAGTATTGCAAACCATTTTAAAATCTGTTATTTAATAATACAGCTTAATAGCCAAACTGACTAATTTATTCATCTTTGTATTTTTTAAATAGTAGTTGGAGGTATTAGATAGTGGTAGAGAGGGAACAATTGGTTCTCAGTGGAGCTGATACTGGCCAGCTCTGGTATAGCTCAATCTTGCTGTGCTATAGTGTTGCAAGATAACTCCCCCAAGGAAACATACATTCTTAAACATTCTTAAAGCTGAATAGAAAGTCTGTATTTCTGGCCAGTTGCTGCATGGAGAACTTGACCAAAACTTGTAGCCACAAGCCACCCATCCAGAGAAGGTATCTATGAAAACTAACAAATACCTATCCCCACGAATCATGGGTTTTGTCTCTGTAAAGGACAGTTCCCTGTTCTCTTGAGCCCTTCCCCCAGCATTGAGGCAGCTAAATAGACCTCAAGTGTTTGCCACAGTTGGACCTTAACACCCAGGTGGAGTTAATTTCCTACAAGAGTGGACTGCCCACTGAGCTTGCTTTGCAACTCAATCCAGCTGAAACAAAGGATGGGTCTCTGGGTTTTTCCCTATATAAACACAGAGCTGAAAATTAAACTTTGAGCCTTGATCAGAAGAAACCTTTGTCTTGGCTTCAGCCTTCCCCTGCCCCCCCCCACCTCCCTCCTCATCCGTTTTCATTTCCAGCCTCTGTTTCAGGTACCCAGTTCATCCATGGCTGCTGGACAGCTACATTTCTGAGTGTGCATCCTTGGGTACAGATTTATTCCTAGGGTGCTGTCTACTTCAGGGTTTTCTTCTTCCTTTGAAGTTCATGTATACAGAAGGTAGGTACATCTGGATACAATGTCATTGACAAGATTGTCTAGTTAAGTGATATAATATCTGGGCCTGAGTAATTCATCCGTTTTGGATGCCCCTAGGTGGGTGGCCTGGTGGAATTTGATGACTACTTGTCTTCTAAGAGGAACAGGGGCTATGGGTCTCCTCAGTCTGACAAGACTCACTCTCTATTTGTGTCCTGGATGTCATCTTCATTTGGTTTCTTTTTGTGTGTACTTTGGGCATTGGAGCCAATTGGATTTAGGCAGGGTATCCAAGATCTGGAAAGGCCCCTCCTGGGGCCAAGATTTTGTCTATATGTTTAATTTCCTTTCTGGCTGACGTTTTGTCCTTTTGACGGTGTCCTTAGCCTTACAGAAACTTTGTAGTTTTATGAGGTCCTATTTGTCAATTCTTGATCTTAGAGCATAAGCTATTGGTGTTCTATTCAGGAACTTTTCCCCTGTGCCCATGTCCTCCAGGGTCTTCCCCAGTTTTTTTTTTCAATTAGTTTCAGTGTGTCAGGTTTTATGTGGAGGTCCTTGATCCATTTGGAGTTGAGCTTGGTACAAGGAGATAAGAATGGATCGATGTGCATTCTTCTGCATGCTGACCTCCAATTGAACCAGCACCATTTGTTGAAAAGACTATCTTTTTTCCACTGGATGCGTTCAGCCCCTTTGTCGAAGACCAAGTGACCATAGGTGTGTTGGTTCATTTCTGGGTCTTCAATCCTATTCCATTGATCCGCTTGCCTGATATTGTACCAATACTATGCAGTTTTTATCACTATTGCTCTGTAGTAGAGTTTAAAGTCTGGGATATTGAATCCCCCTGAAGTTCTTTTACTGTTGAGAATAGTTTTAGCTATCCTGGGTTTTTTGTTATTCCAGATGAATTTGAGAATTGCTCTTTCTAGCTCTATGAAGAACTGGGTTGGGATTTTTATGGGAATAGCATTGAATCTGTAGATTGCCTTTGGCAAGATGGCCATTTTAACTATATTAATCCTGCCAATCCACGAGCATGGAAGGTTTTTCCATTTTCTGAGATCTTCTTCAATTTCCTTCTTCAGAGATCTGAAGTTCTTGTCATATAGGTCTTTCACTTGTTTGGTTAGAGTCACCCCAAGATACTTTATGTTGTTTGTAGCTATTGTGAAGGGGGTCATTTCCCTAATTTCTTTCTCAGTCTACTTATCCTTTGAATATATAAAGGTTACTGATTTGCTTGCGTTGATTTTGTAGCCAGCCACTTTGCTGAAGTTGTTTATCAGCTGTAGGAGTTCTCTAGTAGAGTTTTTAGGGTCACTTAAGTATACGATCATATCATCTGCAATTGCCCTCTCATTATGGAGGGCCCTATGGTCATGACTGTGGCAAATACACACCTCCTACCTGTGTACACAGCGATGGCTTTGCCCTTCCCTCAGCAAAGTTAATGCAGGAGCTCAGCACTTTGTGCTGACGTCCCTCAGCTGAGAGACTGGGTCCACACTGTCTTGTCCAAGGTGGCACATGCAGCCCCAGCATAACTTATTCCATCTTGAACAAAACTTTTCCTGTCAGTGCATCTTCTACTTCTACGGGAAGGCCCCTGTTGTGTCAGGTCCGATGGATTTAACCATATCACACTCACTTCCAAGTGACCGTGGAGGGGTTCTGCTGGTTTATCACCTGGCAGTAGGCTGGCTGGGCTGATGGTTTACATTTTTGCAGACTTGGATACCAGGCTAGTCTAAGAGGAGTACTTGATAATGTTGGACATCTACCTCTCTAGGGTCTCCCTCAGGAGGGATCTACAGAGTTCAGGATACTTAGGAATAGTTCCTGACCCAAAGTCAGTTTGTCAGCTTCTTTTACTTGCATGGCTGTAATGGCAACTATCCACAAACAAGCCAGACAGACAGAAGAAACAGGATCAAGTCTTAAAATAGGTAGGCCACTGGCCTCTTCCAGGGTTCCAGTGTCTGGGCAAGGACTTTTTTTTTAAAATAATGCTCCAGGCCTCACTCACATACAAGGAGAAGGGCTCAGTGATGTATGGGAGGGTTAGGACCAGGGCAGAAACGGGGGTCTTCTGGAAGGCTTCAAAAGTTCTAAGTTTGGGGTCAGTTTATCCTGGCAGCTGGGTGTTACCAGTACTATCCTACAATGTCTTAGCTAGCTCTGCAAAGCTGGGTGTCCATAAGGACAATCCACTATTGATCCCAGAAACTCCCATATTTTTACTTTGACTTAGTTACAGGGATCAGTAGGATTGCAGAGATTCTGCTCTGGGACAGCATTCAATTGTCCCATTCCAAGTTGTACCTCGGGTAGATGAAATGAGGCATATACAGTTGGGCCTTCTTGACTGAGATTCAATATCCAGGACCTGTAATGCCTTTAATGGGCCCTCAGTTGTAGGACAGCAGGCTCTTGTACTCATGGATAAGTACTTATTAGGTAAATCAGGAATGCTATACACAGGATTGTCTCTTCAAAAGGAGAGATGTATAATGTGTTTTCCACTCAGAAGGCTTAATATCTTGGTGACCTCTGTGCTATCCTCCCTGAAACCCTTATCAGGAGCATTGTTTACTCTGAGACTCATTTCTCAGTCAATCTACAGAATCTATCTTTATGGAAGATGCCACTTGTACTTTACAGGAGTTTTGACCTTGTGTTAAGCTTTGTTGTATGCATGGGACTAAGTTAGTTATTACTAAGAAAATTTGCTTCCAAATTGTGCTGTTCTTAAATATACCTGAAATAGATGACCCAGTGTCAGATTTTCCGAAGTTTGAACCAGCACCAGATATTGAGTTGCATTAAATTGGGGTCCCTTCTTGCCTCACATGGATTGACACTCTGCTGACTGTGGTGTTTGCAGAGACTCCCACACTCGGTGGCCTTTGCACATTTATCCTCTGTTTCTGAGGCTTTAAGGATATTATAACAGGGTGCTTTCTGGATACTTTTACCAGAAAGTCAGGTCAGCACTCAAGGCCTCATCAAAGAATGGGAGAGATTTTGAACCCTTGTGGCAACCTAGTCCAGGTCAGTTGGCCTGTAAATCCTACCTTAGGATCTGCCCATTCAAAAGCAAGAAATGTGTTATAGATGCCAAAGGGAGGTAGAAGACAGAATCTCTGTGCATTCTTGATTCTCTGCTAGCAGTAGACCCAGGAGGGTTAGAAACTATGGGATGGATGGTTTCTACCTTCTTGGTGATTTCCTTGAGCTCTTTCATGGGTCATTAGTTCTGGGTTTTAGGACCAGAAACAGGTATTCCAAGGGGAATATCAAAGGATAAAGATCAGGGATGAGAATCACCAATTCACAGTCAGTTAATATATTTAGTAATCCCCTGATTGACTTCTCAACTCATAGGATACTGCTTGACCCATATTGGGGTAACAGTACTTAGAACTGAATGGTAACTGATGCTTAGTGGGTGGTCAGTCCTGGTGGGTTAGTCTCAGCCCAGCCCCTGGGGTACTGCTATTGCAAATCCAGCAGATGTCCCGAAGTTTGTGCACCATTTTCAGGTGCTGGACTTGGTTGGAGTAGGTATTCCTCCAGCAGAGGTTTAGTCACAGGAATATGACTTGGGGATAGAGTAGGATTCAAAATAAGTTAAGTAGTGGTCCTCCCAAATGGATATAGTTGCCCTCAGTTTTTGTAATAAGTATCATCCAATTAGGGATAGGGGCAGTCTGGTATGACTAAAAAGAGGGATTTAGGACCTTGTCTTAAGTCCACTGTTTTGGGAAGTTGTTCAGGGAAAGAGGCCAGTCTATCTGGTAGCCCTTGGATGACCATCCATTGAGACATCACTGGTTCAAGTGTCTCTGTCAGGACTGAATGGGTCTTTTCTGTGTTGACCAGAAATTTAACAGATTTGTTCCCACTTTTAATGCTATCCAGGGATCCTGTGGGTTCAGGGCTCATGGACCCTGACAGTTCTTACAAGTGAAGGGTAGGCATCCTTCTCCCCTCTTCTAATCGTATTCCAGGGTCCCTCTTGCTTGCAATAAGTTCATTGGTCCTTGGATAGCCCCTTCTTTTCCTAGCATTTCTGCTTTCCCTCTCTGGGATCTCTCTTACATCTTTCCCTGAGCACAGCCACTGCTGCCCAGGTCATCTTTTGTTCTGTTTTGCTTCTATAGAGTCATAGTTAGAAACCTTCTGAGTAGCCTCCAAGCAATCTATCCATACCATCAAACCCTTCAAATTTCTGAAGTTTCTTTCTAGTATCTGATCCGACTGCATAACAAAAGCAATCTTAGGTGTTTTGGGCCCATTGGGATCTATGGGATAAAGCCTGTTAAGCCTCACAGAGGTGTTCCTGGAACTCAGTGGGTGATTCTTGGGGCTCTTGGATCACCTCATCTACCTTAGTAGGTTACCTTACACATTGGTAGGTTTTCTAGGGATGCCTTCAATCCATCTTAGAAGGGCCTGGCAAAAATTGTCCAGAGCCTCCTTACCTTGATCAGTGTTGGGGTTCCAGTCAGATTGGGTAGAGGGGAAAATCTCTATCTGGGCTGTACTATCTATTAGTGATTTCTGGTCTAGCCTGAAAATGGCTGTCTCAGTCTCCAGTCAGATTCTGCTCCATTTCTTGGCCAAGAATAGGCTAGCTAACTATGAGCTGTTTACAGTCACTCCAAGTTGACTGGTGGATGCTAAAGACAGTCTCAAGGAAGCTAATAGGAGGGGTTTCAGAGAATGGTTGATTCTGGTTATACACAGCATTGGTCAAGAAGGAGACATAAGCCATGAAAGGGGAAAAAATTCAGAGCTACTCCATGTGTGTGGAGGGTAGAGAAGACCCGAGGTAGAAGAAAGTAGACCATCAGCAACCACTCCTTACTCCCTTGTGTGAGCATATGTGCAGCACAGTGCAACTATTTTTCCTGTTCCCAGCCTCACCCAGACTACATATGGACTGGAAAATTCAGATTGCTCTAATGGGGTAGAGATAACAGACAGAGGTTGGGTTTCTTTGAGTGAGCTGGCTAAACCAAGAAGATGCAGGTCTCCATCAAGGGGTACAGATCTTTAACCAAGGTGTGGGTCTAGCATGAGAGAAAACCATTGGTTAATGTAGAGAAATTGCTTGGGGTGGCCCAGGTCTCCAGTCATCATTTTCTAGATAGCCTAAAGCACCTGGGGGGCAGGCAGAGAGCTGTCACTGAGCTGCCCAACTCCAAAATACAGCCAATCTACTTCACTGAAGATCTGGAATTTCCCTGGTGAGAGATGGAGAACATGGCCATACTCTTGAACAAACTATTCCTTGAAGTACTTTTTCACACACTTCAGTAGTATCTTGGGACTGCTTACCCACCCCCCGCACCCCCCCCACCCCATCACAGCTCCTCTTCTTTCAGCCAGCAGAATTGACAAAAATATAAATAGAGATACAAACATACTGCAATAAAGACAACTGGGGTGGTCACCACACACACCAAAAAGACAGGGGATCCAGTGGTGTCTCACATGGATCCCAGACACTGGAATTAGGGTTGCATTCATCCTTTCCTAAGTGTCCTATGCAGAGAATGCCTTAAACAGACTTATCTCCAGAGGGGACAGATCCAGGGAACTTTTTGTAGTTTCTCTGTTTAGGGTGGAGGCATTAAGTGCCTCAGAATCAACAGGAGCAGAGGCAAGAGGAGTTCCTGGGGTCCTGGAATGCCTCAGGATGTGTACCCCCAGGAACTGTTCATTTACCATACTATTTACCTAGGGCATCCCAGGCCCCCTGTGACCAGGGATCTTAGTCTCTGGAAATTTCTCTGGCACATCCGGAATGTTTTGAGATAATTCCTCCAGAGAACAAATAGACACTCTTTTTTTTTTCTTTTTTTTTATTGTTATTTTTTTTATTCGATATAATTTATTTACATTTCAAATGATTTCCCCTTTTCTAGCCCCCCCCCACTCCCCGAAAGTCCCGTAAGCCCCCTTCTCTTCCCCTGTCCTCCCTCCCACTCCTTCCCAGTTCCCCGTTCTGGTTTTGCCAAATACTGTTTCACTGAGTCTTTCCAGAACCAGGGACCACTCCTGCTTTCTTCTTGTATCTCATTTGATGTGTGGATTATGTTTTGGGTATTCTAGTTTTCTAGGTTAATAACCACTTATTAGTGAGTGCATACCATGATTCACCTTTTGAGTCTGGGTTACCTCACTTAGTATGATGTTCTCTAGCTCCATCCATTTGCCTAAGAATTTCATGAATTCATTGTTCCTAATGGCTGAATAGTACTCCATTGTGTAGATATACCACATTTTTTTGCATCCACTCTTCTGTTGAGGGATACCTGGGCTCTTTCCAGCATCTGGCAATTATAAATAGGGCTGCTATGAACATAGTAGAGCATGTATCCTTATTACATGGTGGGGAATCCTCTGGGTATATGCCCAGGAGTAGTATAGCAGGATCTTCTGGAAGTGAGGTGCCCAGTTTTCGGAGGAACCGCCAGACTGCTTTCCAGAGTGGTTGTACCAATTTGCAACCCCACCAGCAGTGGAGGAGTGTTCCTCTTTCTCCGCACCCTCTCCAACACCTGCTGTCTCCTGAATTTTTAATCTTAGCCATTCTGACTGGTGTAAGATGAAATCTTAGGGTTGTTTTGATTTGCAACAAATAGACACTCTTGAAGTTGACTTGAAAGTCTATGTTGTTGCCAGTCAGCAGCTGCATGGGGGACTTTGCCTAAAACATGCAGCTCTGAACTCCACCCTTCTTTGTACAAAAATCACATTCTGGTTGACACATTTTGAATAGCAAGAACAGTTACCAAAAAGTGAAACTATGGAAGCCAAAAAGCAAGGTTAGTACATTTCTGGACTTTTCTGGACCCTGGAATTATGGAGTATGCTTTGATGGATTAGGCTGATGTTCCTGTTTTTGGCAGGTGTTGGGGCCAAAGTGCTGGGTTCTAAGATCAGAATGGTGCCTTCTAACAAGACATCAGGTGTGTCGAGGTCTTGGGTATGTTGCAGTAGAAACATTTGGAGCCTATGTGGTGGATAAGAGGAATAATAGGCTAAGAAAGGTCAGAAGATCCAAAGAGAGGATCTCTGCTGTTGGAGTTTCCTTAGAGACTAAAGATCTTTCCTTAAAGATCCTCCTTTGTACCACAGAGGACTTCAACTTCTGCTCTGTCCTCGGATCATGTGACCGGGAAGTCTGGATTTAGCAGCATAGACTTCATCTCCTAATAGCAAGATGATTAACCAAGCTCCCAGGAGGATCTAAGTTGCTGCTGGGCACAGAACTCTGAGAATGTTCTTGTTCAAGAGCCTGACAGGGCCTCCTTGTTTGTCAGAAGACTCAGCACACTCTCCTCCTTTCTCATTTCCCTGCCTTCTTTAGCTTGAGTCCCCTTCACTCTAAAAGTTCTTTATTGGATACAGAACCATTTCATGGCATTAATGACAAACTGCTGCACAAAGCTGAGGAATCCCAGTCTCCGGTACGTTGTTTACAGACACTAAGGTATTAGGACATAGGAATGTTGGTAGAACAGGAAGAATAGATTAGAAGACTCGAGAATTCCTTCTACTTTTCAATAAACATCACTATGGTGCTAGGAGAAGTTATTGGAGACTCCATCAGTCCTTCAGATGATGAACAGTTTTGAGTTCCCCCACTTTTCTATAGAAAATTGTTTTGTTTTGTTTTTTCAATTGGGCATTTACATCAGTTGAGCTTTCTGGAGAGATTGGAGACATGAAACAGGGAACGTGCCTATACTACATCCTCATAATTCCCAAAAGTACTGCCCTTCTCTCTGCCAGGTGGAGAGTAAATTTGAGTGACATGTGAGCCTTCCAGTGGTTACAGTGAGACCAAGACAAAGCACACATCCAGCACACATACACCAGGTCCTTATCGGTTTATGCCAGAAGCTCTCATAAATAGCATATGCTGACAGTCGTGATGATTATAGTTGCCTCAGGAAACAAACAAACTTGTAACTAAAACTAGGATTTATAGAGTCCAAATGACTGTCAATTCTCAGACACCTCATAATGAAATTTGTTAGTTGGTAGTCAACGACCTTTCCGTGTGAACTAACTCCTCAGAGTTCTTGGAATTGAACAAAGTGCTTTCCCAGAGTACACTGGGCTGGCTCTGGGCAGCTGTGTTTGCCCAACCATTTGATGTCACGTCTCTATTTAGTACATGGTCTTATTTGAGAAGAGGAAAACAAAAACAGTGTCAGCTTCAGATGTAAATATGATAGGCCAATGAAGATGGCTTGTTGCTTTAACCATTGAGATTGCCCCACACATCAGCAGTAGGCAGAAGAGGGAGGCTGGGCTAAGACTTGAGATCTGTGCGTGTAGATCAAAGCTGTTGCGGTCCAGTGAGGTTGGTAGGTACATCCTTCATGTTCTCTGGAGAGCCTGTGCTTGGGCTGACCACAAGGAGCAGAGCCAGTAAAGAAACAGAGTAGCCCAATGGAGGAATAACTTGTCCTCAGAGAGGGAAACAAAATATCCAAAGTGATGATGTGGTACAGTAATGAGTCTGGAGTATATTCAGAGAACAGTCTCCCAGTGATGGTCTGCATCTAAGGCCATTTTACTGCTACACTGTTTATCCCAGTTTATCACTCTGCAATGGGAAGAAGCCATTGATGCTAAGAACCTCAGGAATTTTCCAAACTTAGACACTAAAAGACTTTCCAGGAGACACTGACTTTGTCTATAAAATTTTCTAAGTGTTTTTTGTGAAATTTGTACAAAATGTTACCACTTTGTAAATATTCTCCATATTCCTTTGAACAGTGCCTTGGACAATTTATACCCTATGGAAGCTTGCGGAGTCGGCACATTTTTACAATTCAATTCATAGGAGAGATTAGATCTTGCGGATTAGATCTTGACAAGTTGACACAAACTAGTGTCACCTGGGAGGAAGGAATCGTAGTTGAGGAACTGCCTTCATCAGGTTGGTGTGTGAGCGTGTCTGTGGGGCATCTTGTTTATTGATTGAGGGCGCAGCTCACTGGGCAGGTGTCCTGGATCATAGAAGAAATCAGTCTGAATAAGCCACAGGGAGCCAGCCAGTCAGCGGTGTTTCTCCACGGCCGTCACTTCACTCCCTGCCTCCAGATTCCTGACTTGAGTTGCTGCCCTGGCTTCCTTCAAAGATGGATTGTAAGATGTCAGCTGAAAAAAGATCCTTTTCCCCCCAGGTTGCTTTTGATAATTGTTTTATGACAGCAAGAGAAAGTGAACTGGGACAGGATCAAGTGAATTTGGACAAACTGAAATTATATGAACCAAACTTTAAAACTAAATTTAGATCTAGCTCCTCTCTATCGCTACCATTGATAACAAAACCAAACGTAAGCGGCGCATCCTCAATAAGTAAGGAAACTTCCATGCCAGAAACCTAGATAAAAATAGAATCTATTCTAAGCCTGTCGTTCAGGCTATTATTGTGAAGATAAATTTGCTGCAAAGTGAAACACACAGCATTGGAACCTCCTGGGCAATGAGAGAAAATGTTCTGTGGACAGGGGAGCCTGACAGGAGGCTTGCAGAGAGAGGCCCTGAACCCCAAAAAGGAACCTGGAGGTGTTCTGAGCCAGAGCTGTGTGAGCAAGAACACAAGGGTCCCTGACAGGGAAGACTGAGTAGTTGAGCAGCACAGATGAGAGTCAACAGACCCTCCCACCAGCTGTGTTCCACCCCCCTGCCATGGGGTCGAGGCTGCGTTCCACCCTGTGTTCTTAGCCTCCTCCTTTTTAATGTGACCTGAGATTATTCTTGCTCACAGTTACAGATAACATTTCCCAACATCCTTGTGTGACGAAGCATGGGCATCTGGCTGGGTTCTAGCCATACTGTAGAAATGAGGCTATGCCTAACTTTAACACGTGGCGTTAGGGCCATCCCAGATCCTAACTATGGTGGAGGCTGGTGGTCTAGTAGCCAACTAATAGGTGACCTGAGAATGCATGCTATTTCTTGATGTTAACAGAGGGGAAGAGAAAGGAACTCCGGTCATTGCAGTGCCTACATGTAGCTGAGACTGTTTGTTGACAGACTTGTTTCACACGGGAGAGAACTTTGAAGCATATTCTATTACGCACACACACACACATGCACACACTTTTCTATTATCCATACCCTATATGAAAAATAACTAGATTACAGTAGGACTAAAAGTCCAGGAGAAGTTGTTGAGACTTTAGAAACCCCACAAGATTACACAGGGGAAATCTACCACATGCTATACTGCACGGCAGATGCGAGAAGAGCATCAGAGAAGAACATTCGGAGCTGGTTTGTGGCTTATTTAAATGACAAGTCTCCTTTATGTACTAAGATGCATGTGCTACCTTAGCAATGATAAACTTAGAGACATAGCCACTGCCAGAGAACACTAAACCGGGCCATGCTGATGAGCACTCAGGCTGAAGGGAGGGAACCAGAACATTCTCAGACAGAACTTAAAATCTCTAATGTCCACTTAAAATTAAACCTGAGCCAGGTGTGGCAGCTCACGCCTGTGGTCTCCGTATTTGGGAGGCTGAGGCAGGATAATTGTTATGAGTTTGTCATGAATATGAGACTTTGTCTCAAAAAACAAACTAACAAAAAAATAAGGGAGAAAATACAATTTCCCTCTACCATGTGTGACAAGAATCTAACTTCCGCCTATCACATGTGCACCAGAATATAACTTCCCTCTACCCCATGTGTTTCAGAATATACTTCCCTCTACCACATGTGTACCAGACTCTAACTTCCCTCTACCACATGTGTACCAGACTCTAACTTCCCTCTACCACATGTGCACCAGACTCTAACTTCCCTCTACCACATGTGTACCAGACTCTAACTTCCCTCTACCACATGTGTACCAGACTCTAACTTCCCTCTACCACATGTGTATCAGACTCTAAGTTCTGTCTACCATATGTGTACCAGAATCTAACTTCTTCTACCACATGTGTACCAGAATATAACTTCCCTCTCATTCCTCCACCACATGTACTAGACATTTACATCAAAGCTAGGGAGACCACCCCAAAGCACACTTTGAGAAGCAGGATTGATTGTCAGCTGCCCTAAATAGATTTATCATTTATTTTCTCATGATGAACAATGCCTCCAGTCCCTACCCCTACCCCACCACCACAGCCTTAACTTGGAAGATATTTGTTGTTCAAATGCTACAGACCGGTCCATTCCAAAATGGCCCGTTACATCTCCAAGTACTCCTTTGCCAGGAGTGTTTTCTTGTATAGATGATAAAGATGACGCTAATGAAAATAACTGCAATATCAGCATTTTTGAGTATTCTAGATGTGTCAGAAACTTGGCAGCAGTGTTAGGTGTGTTATGTTACATGTTAGAATGCTGACAGGAACGCAGTACAGGGAGAAACACTATTTTGGTCTCCATATTTCATCCGAGGAAACAGCTTCAGAGAAGTTAACACTCTGAAGGTCACACACAGCAAGAGCTCGGCATCAGCTGCGTGGGTTTTGGGAACTTTCTTGACAAAGCCCTCTAAGCACACTACTTGTAGTTGAGTGCTTTATAAAAACAAATGTAAATTCCACGGTTACAGTAATATATATGCATATTATATATATACAAGAGGAGCTGTGACCAACAGATAATAGGAGGATAGCAGGAGGGTCATGCTGCTTTTGGAAGGTTTGGAGTCAGGAAGCGTTAGGAGCAGTGTGGTCTACATGGACCCGTCTGGAAGAGCAGTTACCTCGGAAGTCGGCTGTAAGAATAACAGGATGACCAAAGATCCTGTTATTACCATATAGTATAAATTCAGATCCAAGCCTTAGATAGTGCATAACCAGGAAGAAAGCCTCGGCCACAGCGCTCCCTCCTGTGCCTCACTGCCTCTCCTTTCTAGGCTTCAGGAGAAGGAGAGCTGTGGACAGATGGGACAGTCCACAACAGAGCTCCCACTTGGTACAAGTTCAGGTGAAGGGAAAGCTTATCTCCCAACAGGTCGCAGGTCAGGAGCGTGGCTAGGTCCATTGCCCTTCGTGTTGGGTGTTGCCCCAGTCTGCTTGTCTTCCTGTCTTAGCAATCAAAGCATCACTTCTATTATTTGTTGTTCACCACGGCAACTGGCCACCCCCTCCTGGAAACAGCATGCCCCACTGCCTAGGCCACCCCAGTCACTGGGGGAGAAATTTGTGGGTAGTGATTTTGCTTTCTAACATTGTATTGAAAGAACAACTCTGAGGGGCTAACTTGATGATAGCTTTCTCATAACCATTCACTAGCATTGCAAATCTTTTTGAAGTAAGTTGTGAGACAAATCCTAGGCATTGACGCTATCTCCATCTTACATCCAGTGCAAGGAAAAGAGAGGAGACACAGTTCTCTTCCTTTGATTCGGTGAATGAGAATGCTCAAGATGAACTAGGGTATGCTCCTTCCCATTCTTCTTCTGTCACCAACTTGACATGTTCTCTGGGGGACTTGCTATACCCATCTGTTCCTCTCCCCACCAGAGAGGGAGGCAGGCAGGAGAAGCACAGATATTATTTTCCTGTTACCCACAAACTATCCTGGAATACAATTCTGAGAACTAGAGTAAGGTTCACACTTCCAATGAATACCATCTTTCTGCCCATCAGCCCAGTTCCTGCCCTTGAGGTTCATCTTCCCAGTGACTGTGTCCCGATGCCCTTGACTGGCTTGCTGGGAGCTGTGGGCTGTGGGCCTGCTCTCCAGCTGGCCAGGATGCTCTTCCGCTCACACTCTCAGCCTTTGTCTGCCCTGGAGCTCTGCTCCAACCGCACTGGCTTACCACACCATCTGTTGTCTTGCTTGGGCTCCCATGGTGGTGCTCACCAATTCTGACCTTTTGGGCCATGTATTTATATCTTGGTTTATGATCTGTCTCCCTCTCAGTGACACAGGAACCTGAAATGGGACGTTGGGCATTGCTTCTTGTGGTGACACAGTTTCTGGAATGAGAAGGATACACAATAAACTTGAAGGGGGGGAAATAAGGATCAAGTTTATAGTAGCTACACATCTCTCTCTCTCTCTCTCTCTCTCTATATATATATATATATATATATATATATCACATGAAATGAGGTTCAAGAAGTTAGAGTGGCTTTCCTAAGTCCTCAAAGTCAACAGAAGAACTCAGGACTTGAAGCCCAAAGGTCCTGATGCCCAGGACCAATGTTTAGCATTAGCATTTCCATTCCCAGTTGCTTTGGGATCTTGGGTCTCTCTTTCTCTTTCTCCTTTTCTACCAACACTGGCAAGATGCAATAATCTGGATTAAATTAGACAAGCACTTCGATCACCAAAAAGGCAAAAACCCTAAGAATGTTTCAAGGTGAGCCAGCCAATCAGGAGCAATATTGACACCAGCCCCTTTCTCCTAAATGCACTGCCCACAAGACTCCATGCCTCTCTGAGTGTCAGCACCACTGGGCGGTGCCTCTGATATGCAGCGATTTGTCTTCCACAGTTTCCTAACAGGATGCTTTGTTGTACCTCTTCATTTTGAGTTAGAATTGATGGTTATGTACTGGGAGACGTGGTGGGGGCTTCCTGGGATAACAGCTTACCTTCATGACTACCCTCTAAGACTTCCACAGACTGGATGGAACCCAAGGGCAAACACCTTCCCTCCTATACCAGATCACAGATGATCACTGGAGTAGCTAGAAGCACCAAAAAAGTTCATTGGTCAAACTACCTGGAAAGGAAGGAGTTCAATTGGAGCTCAGCAAAGATGGAGCAACAAATACTCCAGCGCCACAGCAGAAGCTGGTCCTGAGCTTCAGGTATCTTTTATCCTTCCTCCTTCCAACTCATATGCATACAAGCATGCATGCATGAGCACACACACACACACACACACACACAAGCATACAGACATACAGTTTTATCGTTTGGTCTGCACCAGGCAACTGTAGGCATGAAACAAGGAAACAGAGACATATGTTTAGTGTTCTGTAGATGGTGAATTAGACAGACTTTGATCTGTTCCCGAGAGCAGAATGAGGTTTCCGGCACAGAGAACCACAAGAAGTGAATAGACAGAGATGTCTAAACTCAAGGTTTTGGAAAGGGGATGGCTTGGTTAGCTAGACAGCTGAAAGAGCAGAAAGAGGACTGGACCTGAGGCATACACCGGCCTTGGTTAGCCTCGGATTGGCAGTGTGCTGGCAGAGCCAGCTGCCCCCATGGCCCCTGTACTGGCTGGTTTTGTGTGTCAACTTGACACAGGCTGGAGTTATCATAGAGAAAGGAGCTTCAGTTGGTGAAGTGCCTCCATGAGATCCAGCTGTGGGGCATTTTCTCAATTAGTGATCAAGGGGGGAAGGCCCCTTGTGGGTGGTACCATCTCTGGGCTGGTATTCTTGGATTCTATAAGAGAGCAGGCTGAGCAAGCCAGAAGAAACAAGCCAGTAAGGAACATCCCTCCATGGCCTCTGCATCAGCTCCTGCTTCCTGACCTGCTTGAGTTCTTGTCCTGACCTCCTTTGGTGATAAACAGCAATTTGGAAGTATAAGCTGAATAAACCCTTTCCTCCCCCACTTGCTTCTTGGTCATGATGTTTATGCAGGAATAGAAACCCTGACTAAGACAGCATCCCACCCTGAGATTCTAAGACACTTTAAATCACCTATTTCCTAAAGTCACTGTGGCCTTGTGTCGATGAGGCCAGCTTTTACCTCTGTATCCCAAATATACCTACTTTGTTTATATATATATATATATATATATATATATATATATATATATATAATCTCACAGATCTCATTTGCATTGATGCTATCTCCTCATTGTGTGTGCCTGCACATGCCCATGTAAATGCATTCGCGTGTGTTGACTAGTTTAATAAAAGTGCTCCTTTATTTCCTGAGATTACAAAAGCATCCGTGTCTGCAGAAATCTTTCCAGCTGGCAAATAGAAGAAAAGAGAACGTCAGCCTTGTAAGGGGGCCTCCTGGTGTTCAGGGAGGCAACTGGATGCTTTCTCTAGTCATGGCCTGCCCAGCACAAAGGGAACACAGGCCAGGTTGTGCCTGCCTCTGAGCAGTGCTGTGGGTGGGTCTGCACCAGGAGTACCACTAACACAAGGCCCTTGGATCTCATGCCTCCTACACAGCCACTGGGGCTCAGGCTGAGAGAATGGGGTTGGATATCTGTCTGCTGGCGTGTTTGGAGTTTGTGTTTACACGGGACAGTTAAAGGTCATGGAGCGTCCCAAAGGCTTCTGCATTCGCTTCACATGGCCTTCTCTTTTTTCCTCACAGAAGACACAGCCTCTGCTGTGTTATAGTGGTGAAGAGTTAATCCCCTCTAGGTTCCCGGAGGGTGGTCGTGCTTCTTGCCACCTGCCAGAGTTCTCTGGATTCACGAATGAAACACACACTTCCCGGAGGGTGGTCGTGTTTCTTGCCACCTGCCAGAGTTTCTGGATTCACGAATGAAATACACACATACGCACACATACGCACGCACGCACGCACGCATGCGCACAGTGATATTTTTAATATGCCTTGCTAGCTCAATGGTTGGGCACTTCCTGAACCTCCCCGCAGCCAGCAGACCCTTCCCTCCGCATTCCTGAGTTAACACTTTCTAAATCTCTATTTTATCTTTGCTGTCCTGTTTCCTTCTGGGCAGCCTCCCATGGAGCACTTTCCCTTTGCATCTACATTTCAGCCATTTCACATCCCCCCCCCACAGTGTGGTCAGTCCTACGCCCCCCTCATGGTGGAATTCCTTCTTTCCTCTTCCCTGCATGTCTGCTCAGGAATCCTAAAAGTCCCACTTCTTTCACCCTGCACATCCATTGGACATTGGCTCTTTATGGAATAATTAAAAATCAATTGGGGACAAGGGACCATCAGCGTCTGGACATGCAGATTCCGGCATGATTTGGGGAGCCGATTTAAGACAAAGCATTAGAAGCAGTCCCCAACACTGTGGAACACTGAAAGTCACAAGGAATGACAGGCAGCCCCTGGACACCTCCACTGCAGCTTCTGTTACGAGGTCTTCTTAAGCTTGACCTGTACTTCTGTGCAGCAAAAACCACATATGTCACCTGCTAATTCCAAATTCACTGAGCACATATATTTTAAATCTTTTAAGTTGTTTTGGAAATGTTCACTGAATGTATGCTATAATACATTTGATTCTTTAAAAAAAAATCAGACTCTGCCTTGCTTTCCCCAACGTATATAAAGGGGATGGTATGTTTCTGTGGTTAACTTCTACTGGGATCATCCCAAGGAAACTCCTTGCAACCATTAGGACTCTAAGACGAGGACCACAAAACCCCTGAACAAGAGTATCTTTAAATATTAAGAAAAAAGGTGTTAAGGTGTGTAACAGTGCTGAGGTTATTAAGTGGGCTACCAGTTTAAACTATAGTGTAGCTAATCACTTAGCAAACTACTGAAATTCTTAGCACATTGGTAGGTGTGCTAAGAATTCTTAGCCCTGAGTGACCATTTAAAGAAAGATAAAACAAGCATCATATCTCAGATCCTTGTGCCTGCAAGGACACATCCTGAGGGGCAAAATTTGCTGGGTTTCCCATATCTTATCGTTTAAACCATACCAGGCAGGGATTCTGGCCACTGAACAAGAGGAGTCAGTTAAAAAGTAGCAGGTCACTCTTCTCTTTCAGTGACTGATATGTGCTAGCTGCCCCAATAACCTAGTTTTTGTTGTTGTTATTGTTGTTTTGTTTTGTTTTTAATCTTTTTCTTAGTCCAAATGGTGAACAGATGGTGAGTGTATAGTCACTCTATCTGGTGCCCTCACAACTGTGGCTGACCGGGAGGCTCCAAGTTCAAGTCATGGTTCTTCTGTTAGAAATAACTTAATTTGGATTTAAAAGCTATTTAGAAACTACAGCTTCTAGAGAGGCATAAACTGGGGACGTTTGAGCTTACACATTTTGAAAACCTTTAAATGTCTGAAACTTCTGAAAAGGCTTAGACTTGTGACTTTGTTTCTGGTTTGTCTTCTTTTGTTCATCACCTTTCCATGATTGTCCTTAGTGACTATCTTCAGTCAGTTGACTACATCAGTAGTAGCATTTGCATTACAATAAATGTAAAGAGTATAATAAGTCAAATCAAATGATGGGTGTGATGTTGCCTTTTTAAAGAGTCACCTAAGAAATCGGGCCTTTGACAGACTGGTAATCCAAGGAAGCTGAGGCAGAACTGAGTTCAAAAGTAATCTGGACTACACAAATAATTCAAGGCTAACGGGCAATTTTTTCTTTTAGATTTTTTTTATTATTATTTATTAAATGTATATGTAAGTACACTGTAGATATCTTCAGACACACCAGAAGAGGACATAAGATCCCATTATTACAGATGGTTGTGAGCCACCATGTGGTTTCTGGGAATTGAACTCAGACCGCTGGAAGAGCAGTCAGTGCTCTCAACCACTGAGCCATCTCTCCAGGCCCTAGCTTGGGCAATTTATGAGACCTGTATCAAAATATAAGTCAAAAGGGGGCTGGAAAGATGGCTCAGCAGGTAAGAGCACACACCATTATTCCATGGATCTCCCAGCCCCATGTCAGACAGCTCTCAACTGCCTATAATCCCAGCTCCAATGGCACTGACTTCCGCAGGCACCTGCACTCACTCGTACACACCCAAACACAAACACACATGCATATGCATATTTTAAAACCAAAATAAATTTGTCTAAAAAGTAAAAGCATGGCTGGCTATTTCTGGAAGAATGCTTGCCTAGCCTGTTCAAGGCCTGAGGTTCAGTCCCCAGCACCACAACAAAACAATACCACACCACCCTGAACGGCAAAGGATGGACGACCAAGGATGGAGCTAAGGTCTCAGAGGTAATGGATCTCACTGAGACCAATGCAGTGTGGCCAACTGTGGTCTCCAGCTCCACAGAGTTCTCTAGAACTCTGTTTGCTGCTGTCCTGCTTTCTCACTTCACACTTTCACAAATGAGAAAGAGGCTCAATCCGAACAGACTAAAGGTCAAAGGTAGACATAGCCAGTGTGGATCCCTAACATTCTTAGAGACCCATCCTCCCTTTGTTCAAGCCTACATTGAAGAGCTAGCTTTGTATGTGGAAGTAGATGTTGTCAAGGCAGGCAAGTCTCCTCCAACAGGTGCTTGGGAAAGTGGAAGCTTGGGAAACAGGCGAAGTCACCTGGATAGTCAGTCCCTTAAAGTGCTGTAGCCAACTGCCTCATGGTGTGCTGACTGCATGGAAATGTATTACTTCAGAGTTCTGAAAAATAAAATTTAAGATGACACGTTTGGCAAGGCCAGGCTCCCTCTCTGTCCTTCCTTCCTTCCTTCCTTCCTTCCTTCCTTCCTTCCTTCCTTCCTTCCTTCTAGCATCTGAGATTTGCTTCAATCTGTAGTTTTCCTTTGGCTTTTGGGTGTGTTTCTTTAACCTGTTGTTTCTATGTGGTGTTCACTCCGAGTCTCTCTTCTTGTAAGAGCAGAAACCATACTGGGTTAAGGTCCATCCTATCCCAGAATGACTTAATCTTAAACAATTATAACATTATTTAAGATTAAGATTAATATTGGCTTTAGCAAGCCAATGTCTAAATACAGCCACAATCTTAGGTCCTGGGAACTAAGACTTGAACATATATATTTTGGGGGACACAATGCTAGTTTGAAACACTAAAGTTGTGGGAGACTCAGCTCTTAGCTTGTCTTAGCTCTCCTTCATTTTCAAGGTCTCCAGCTTTGCTGAGTGTGGTGGCTCGTGACTGTATTTCTAGCACTCGGAAGCGAGGCAAGAGGATCAAGGACTTGAAGCCAGCCTGAACTGTGGCATGCCAACCTGTAAATAAATACTTACTGAGAAAAATATATTTTATAACTGCTCCTACAGGGTTGATAGTATAAAGCACTGCTGAAATACCTTAAAGGCTTAAGCAAGCAAATAACTTGTAACACGAAAACAGTGTAATACAAGTGTGTGATTCACAAAGGCAACTGAGCCACAATGATTGATAGTGGACTTTCAACAGCGGGATCTGAATTTTGAACTTCAAATGGATGGTAATTCGAGTCCCTTTAGTTTATCTTTGTCAGCCACTGTGTGCCTCATTAGTCATAGCTTTGGACACATCCCCTCAAGGTTCTTTGTGCCTTGGAGGTGGGCCCTGTCCCTGGCTAGGAAGGAAGCCACTTGTAATGTTCTGTGGTTTTTTTTTTTGTTTGTTTGTTTGTTTTTCCTTTACCTTTACCTTTACCTGCTGAGGGAACCCCCATTGCCCTCTCCCTAGCTTTGTTCTCCCACTCCTGGCTCAGACCAGCATTCTCCTGTCCTCTGTCCTCTCTCATCTGTGTCCTGCTTGTTCTTCGTCAGAGAGTGGGCATGCTACTGGACAGCCAAAGGTGGCTGCTATTTACAGCAGTGAGCTCCACTGTCAGGCCTTAAGCCTGCATGCTCTTGTCTCATGTCTCTAGAGGGCACTTGGCCAGCGCGACTCTTCTGACTGTTGTGAGTGGTCTGTCACTGTAATGGCTGCCAGGCTATATTCTCCGTGTGTGACAGAGGGAAATGAAAACAGAAACATTCCCTGAGCATCCTTATGGGGCAGGTGCCACTATCCTCCTAAGGTTGAAATCCAAAGCACAAAGCTGATAGACTTACCCAAGTTGGCATCTCTGCCAACCCACAACACCTCCATGGTGGTTTGAATAAAGACAACGCCCATTTGCTCATATATTTAAATACTTGGTCCCCAGTTGTTGGCACAGTTTTGGAAGTATTTGGAGGTGTGACCTTGTTGGAGGAGGTGTGTCACTAGAGGGTTGAGATTTGAGGTTTCAAGAGCCCACACCATTCCCAATTAGCTCTCCCTGCTTCCCTGCCGTGCCTTAAGATGTAAGCTCTGAGCTACTGCTCCAGCACTGTGCTTGCCTTTCTGTTGCCACGCTCCAGGCTCTGGAGATCATAACCCTTTGAAACTGTAAGCCCCAGGTTAAATGCTTTCTTTTATAAACTGCCTTGGACATGGTGTTTTATTCCAACAATAGAAAAGTAACTAAGATACCCCCAGATAAGTAGGTGATCTGACCCCTATGAGGCATGAGACTTTTGTCCACTGTGATTCTGTCTTGGCTCTTTTGGCCTGCCATCACAAAATATTACAGACTGAGCAGCTCGGAAACAATTTTATTGTTGATAGTATTGGAGGCTGGCTGTCCAACACCAAGATGCCAGCACATTTGGTATCCTCCGAAGGTCCATTTCCGGTTAATAGAGGGTCATCTTTTAGGTGTAACAAGGTAGAGGCACTTTCAAGCCTCTCCTATAAGTGCACTATTCTACATTCAAAGACCTTAACTTCCCAAAGGCTCCACCTCCAAATAATCTCTCAGGGAGACGGATTTCAAGCTATCAATTTGGGGAACAGATAACATTCAGACAATAACAATATATCTCTAAGAGTTTAGAAGCCTAATATGTTTTTAAGCTAGGATAGTAGCTAGCTAGGTTAGAAACCAGGTGGCCTGACAGGTCCCAGGAAAGAGGCCAGTTCTCCTTCATTCTCTCTTCATGAGACAACCCAAATTGCTTTGGGCTTTGATCCTTTGAAAGTCTGATGCTGCCTTAGAAGGTTGCTTTGCACACCCGATTGCTTGTTTGAGAGGCACCAGATTGGCTGTTAACAGAGGTTGTGGGTACTTCGAGAAGCACTAGAGGGACCCAATTTGCATTTTAGGTAGAGAATTCTTGCAGCTGATATATGGGACTAGACAGGAAGCCTGGATTCAGAGATACCAGTGAGGAAGCCACATTGGTAATGCAGGTGAGAAATACTGATTGGTCTAAATAAAAAGTGTGAATAGAAGGAGGAGGAGGAAGAGAAATGAAGAAGAAAGAAGGAGAAGAAAGAAAAGAGGTGGTATGAGAAAGTTCTAGAACAAAGTAGTGCTAGGTTTTTGCCAGTAACAGTTGGATATGGGGAGTGGTGGGGAATTTTGCAGTCAGGGTGAGAATGGAGAGAAATAACTTCCCAGTAAGTTACTGTTGAGCCAGGGCATGTACCAGAGACAATTAGAAAATAGTTAAAGGTAGGATGCTGCATGGTCCTGGTGGTCCATACCTGTAATCTTAGAACTCAGAGAGGCCAAGGCAAGGGTTTAAGGCTAGCTTGAGCTGTGAAGAGAGACCTTGTCTCAAACACCACCACCCAAACACTGCCGACCTTGAGACTACAATCAGAAGACACAGTCATGTGGAATGCAGATCAGCATAGGTAGGCTTGGGTGTGACTTGTAGGACATATTTAAATGGTGGATGGTTTTGAAAATGGAGAACACTGTAGGTGAGTTAGATAGTGGAGACATCCCAGTAACAAAAGATCACTCAGGCGGCCTTTTGAGGAACAGATCATGGTGGAGATGAGGTGTTGGGTTATAGCCATGTCTCTCTGGCTTTGAGACTGTTTCTTCATTGAGCTACACATGGGTCTACGAGACATGCTGTCTTGGAGTAGGTTCATCTGGGTTAGAGTGGGTGGAAGTCAATATACATCATTTACAAAATGTGGAGCTGGCAAGATGACCCAGTGAGTACAGGTATACACCCATGAAGCCTGACCACCTGACCTCCATCCCCAGGAGTCACATGGTGGAGGGAGAAAACTAACTCCTGCAACTCATCCTGGCATGCAGGTGTGCTTATACACAAGCACACCTATACAAACAAGAATAATTTTTAAAAATTAAAAAAAGCACAGACAGGCCTAAGGCTCAATGGTAGGTCACACTTTCCAATCATGAACAATATATTTGCCTGGATCCCAGAATGCTAACAACAACAACAACAACAACAAAAAATGTTAAGTTTTATTAAAAAAAAAAATTCCCTCTAGGTTTGGCTGCCCCTTTGGTGGTTGGTCACATGGTGAGAGTCCAGGTGATGAGACTGTTCTAGCAGCCTGTGTCTATGATACATCAGGATCAAGCCACAGGTTGCCCTCTACCCCACATCTCTTGGCCACTTACAAAGGCATTTCCTGATCCAAGAATGGCTACCTATCACTCAGTATGAACCAGTAGATGAAGTTGCTCTTGGTGTCTATGGGGCAGTTGAACAAGATTATGCTTAACAAGGACTATGACTCCCTAGGCTACTTGGTGGCCATCATGATTGTGACATTCCTCAGTAAAGGAGGAGGAGGAACCGGGAGGTTTCTGAATGTCCCAGTGCTGTCCAGCTGATGGAGGTCTGTGCCACTTCAGTCTGACTACGATATCAAGGTGATCCCAGTGTCTGTGCATAGGAACCAGGACCTAAGGATGTATCTGGACAAGACTCTGTTGAGACCATCACGGATCTGATGTGTACATCTGACACGTGAATTGCATCATATGGCGACCCAAACCCAGCCCAGAGAAAGTTCTTGTAAGAAGTAGTGGGACAGTCATGTTGGCCAAATTTGTCCTAGCTAGAATCTATAGCTACAGATGGCCCTCACAAATAGGTGTTAGGTTATAGCCATATCTCTCTAGCTCTCAGATGTTAAACTCTGGTATTGTGCCATTGAACTGCTGTGTCAGCTGTATCTTTGAAGAGATGGTTCGTGGAAAGCATCTCTTTTGTGGAAACTTTGAAGCTGACCATTGGGAAAAGTCTTCAGTCTGATTAGACTGCCTCCAGAGGATGACGGGTTTCTAGACTGTATCTCTACCTGAGCCTTTCCCCATAGATGGCTTCAACCAGTACAATGGGTGATGCAGGAGGCAGAAGAGTCTGGAACACTGTTGCTGTGGGAAATGCTAACTAGTAAGCTGTGGATGGATATTTGCTTCTAATTCCTGCAGAACTCTCCCCTACACAAGGAATAAAGTAGATACCTTCCCCACTTCCTTACACTTGAACTGGAGTTAAGTCCAAAGCCGACCTTTGCCTTCCTCTAAAGTTGTGGTATGGGCTTTGGATTTTTTAAAACCTATATTTAATAAGAGTTATTAAATGATTTGACCTCCCTCCAGTCCACCATCCTAAGGTAGGGGAGAAAAGATAGTAAATAAGACAAGGGGACATGGACCCGTTTAGAAGTAGTTCTTTGGGGCAACTCAGCAGCAGTGGCACAAGCTAGCAGACACTGCTAGTTCTCTTCCTCCAAATCAGCAAGAGTCGGTGGCAGCCACCAGGACTAGTCAAGATGCCAGAGGTCAGAAGTTCTCTGAAGTGCCTCTCTCAACAAAGCGAAGATCAGTGAAGACAAAGTTAGTTGTGAGACCAATGAAGAGATCCAAAGCTAGCTATGAAAGCATGCTGTCACTGTCCATTGAGTCTTACTTACACTCTCTCCAAACATCACATGTCCTTCCACAGGCCCCATGTGAGTCTGTCTTAGCAAAATACCACATGAGTCTGTATCATCTGACATATCCAGAAACTTCCACTTCACCGGGGGACTCCTCCATCTTTTTACAGAAAACATACTAATCTTTAAATGACATTGTCATCTTTCCCTTTCAGGCTTATTGTCTGTCTCCTCATCCCTCTCTACTTTATATCTGGATCTTTTTTAAAAATATAAAACAAAATAAAAGGAGACAAAGAAAACAAGTTCAGGTATCTGGGTATGCTAGCATATGCCTACAATCCCAACATCCAGGAGGCAGAGGCAGGAGGATCATGTTTGAGGTCTTTTTGAACTACATAAAGACTGTCTCAATATTTTTATAAGTAGTACAGCCAGCTCCAGAAGAAAGAGCATGTTACATAGGAATGAGAAGGAAATTGTTAACCAGTACAGATGCTAGGATGATTTCAAAACACAGGTCTCAAATTATCCCATCCAAGGGCACTGGGGGGTATACTCTGATTCTTGGGCGTCATCACTGGGTAACAGGGGAGGCATATTAACTCCTTGGAATTTCTGTCCTTCTGTTTACTCAACAATAGCTTACCTTGGTCCTGGGCAAAAAGCCAAGTTCACTAAGATACAGATACTGGCTCTTGGTGAGCAGAATGCCTTAGATGGATTGAATCTATTCAAGGATCCAAAGAGACTCTGTGTAAATAAAGCAGCATGGACCAGGAATGCTTTTTGATGAGGAACTGATTTGGGCCCATGGGTGTCAGCAACAAAGCAGCAAAGGGCATTGGATTCTATGTTTCTTCTTCCTACTTGGGCATCTAGAGAAAGAGAAAGCCAATTGGGTGAGCAGGGGTGGGGTAGGAGGAAGGATTGCTTTCAAACTCTAGGGTGTCAGGTGTGCCAGATGTATTTTGCCTCTGGAAATAGGACATCAGTACAGTTAGCTTTTGCTGCATGCAGGGAAGGTTTGTATTTGTAAATGGCTGATTTTGTTTGCTGCTGTTGCTCTTTGTTTTGCCCACCTAAACAGCAGAAGGATGCTTCACACTCTGCAGGGCCCCAGGGTTTACTTTAGATTCACTTTAGATGAGCAAATTTCTATGGTAATTTGGTCTCCTAGCTTCTCACTATTGCTTTTTTTCAATGGGTATCTTTCCTCAGGGAATTAAGCACTATCTCAGTCAGCATGGCTTACTATTCTGAGACACCGTAGAATAAGTGGCTCAAAGGCTCAAACAATACAAATGTATTTCTTAGCATTCAGGAGAAGTCTAGGATCTGGCAGTGGGTTCTGTGTTGGCCAAGAGCTTTCTCCTGGTTTGTGGGTGGCCATCTTCCCACTGTGTCCTTACAGGGCAGAGCAATTAGTCGTCGTCGTCTTCTTCTTCTTCTTCATCTTCTTCTTCTTCTTCTTCTTCTTCTTCTTCTTCTTCTTCTTCTTCTTCTTCTTCTTCTTCTTCTTTTTCCTCCTCCTCCTCCTCCTCCTCCTCCTCCTCCTCCTCCTCCTCCTCCTTGTAGCTATAGTAATCTTGTCATGAGGAACTGACATTCTCACTAGCTCCTCTGAATTCAGCTACCTCAATGCTCCACTTCCTGATATCCCATTAGGGGTTACATCCCCAAATGTGATAATTAATCTTCACTCTTGCCTTGATGGAGTTCCCAACTAAATAGAGACATGAAACTGAGCACGGGCAGTTACTGCTCTCTTTTCTGACTGTGGACACAGTGTGGCCAGTGTCCTCAAACTTCTGTCATCTCGACTAGGACAGGGTATATCCACTAGAGTTGTGAGTCATAATCACACCTTTTTGAAAGCATGTTTTGCAAACTAAACTTTTGCATATAGGTGTTTTGCCTCTATATATGTCTGTGCATCATGTGCATGTACAGTATGCCCTTGAGACCAGAAGACAAGGCGATACCCCCCTGAAACTAGACTTATAGACAGTTGTTAGCAGCCATCTTTTAGACATCAAACTTAAGTCCTTTAGAAAAGCAGCCCGGGCTCATAAATATCCAACCATCTCTTCAGCTCCAACATATCTTTTTCGTTATAAATACCTGCTTCTTGTCAGGTAACTTGGTCATAAGAATGAGAAAAATTAACAAATCACACAAATATACAGTCAAAATCAACTCTTCTTCCATGGAAATAGTATTCTCTTGGGCATCTAAGTTGAATTTGCCTTCTACTTTTGATTCCCTAGTCTCCGTAGCCTCAGACTCACTTTAAGCTTGATTTGAATATTCATTTGCTACTGTTTAAACTTTAAGAAAATGAAGGAGAACCCAGATGTTTCTGTCACTTATTAAACTCTAATGATGATTGAATACTCACATCTATAACTAATCAGGAAACATTCTAATCATGTACAAAGGAGACTTATAGACAGTTAAAAAGAAACAGTTGTTTCAGGTTAAAACTCATTATTAGCCACAGTGACTCCTACTGTAACTCTCAGGCCCATTGACATTTCTCTTAGCTATAGATATTTAAAATATTATAAAGTAAAACTCAGGGCTATACGTTTCTCAAATAAAATACATATTATTACTGCTTTGCAATGTATAATATCATGGTTTAAAGACAGTATGGACTTGTTTTTCCCTTGGAGGTCAAGTTGGTCCCATTTGAAAGTTACTAAATGTCAGTCTACAGCTATAAATTCATCCTGAGACCTGAGCTATGGAACATCTATTTATGGAGGATTAGCTGTGGGGCCTGTCAGTCATCAGCCCCAGGGCAGTGGTAAGGCCAAGTTTCTGAAGTGAGCCTCCCTCACAGGAAGAGATTTCATGCAACAGCAGAGTCCAAGGGTTTATGCAGCTCACTCCTTTTACACATGAGGAAAATGAGTCTCAGAGCAGCAGAGTGACTTCCAAGAGTCATACAGTTAGTTGTAAAGTAAATGGCATGTGACTCAGAGAGGGCAGGGAATCTGAGCCTTTCTTCCCAGACTTGGATTCCTCCTCTGTACTGGGCCATCCCTGAGGGTTTAAGTTCAGACCAGGGCTGCTTTCAAGTTTCCAATCTGGGTCAGAATCAAGGTGAAGAGAGACTCACTAAGTGCAACTTCAGGACAAACTTTGATGACATTTCTTGAAAGGATTGTTCCATGCTAGGCCAGTTTTCAGACATTGAAGGTGAAATGGAGCCAGGTCTCTTTGACATTGAGTTCTGCTTCTTGTAGTCATTGTGGACAATGTACCTGCAAACAGGGGAGGTTACAGCACTTGACATTCCCACAGTTGCTGACAATGGAACCCTCCTCTGAGAGAGCAGCTGGGCGAGAAGGTTCTCAAGAGCTCGTACTGAAAATGCCCTTCTCAATTTCCTTGCTTACTTAGGGGGAAAGGAAGCTACAAGGAGGTTTATGGGACCAGACTAACTTCCATTTTGGAAAATGATATTTATTCCCATGTTTCCCCAAGTCTTATAGCATGCTTACTCTGGACAGATGTCTACTGAGAAAACTCTAGAGAGGAATCATGTGGGGCTTCAGTCTGGCTCTCCGATGGTCTGTTCTATCCATGGCCCAGGATCTATCCCTAAAGCACATCTCAGACCACTTCAGATCAAAGAGCTGACCCAGTCTTTCAGTGGCCTCCAGATGCCTTGTGCTCAGTAGTCCAGCCAAATACCCCATCCATGATGAACTAGGTTTCAGGACTAAACCCACACTGCAGGGCTCAACAGGCACTAGGAATCAATCAGATAACTGCCCACCATTTATCCACCCATATTTGTTATCATTAAACTTTTAACTCCAGATTTTGAATCGTGAAAAGAAATGTAAACAACTGTGTTCCACTTTGTTTTCTTCCTGAGAAAACAGCCTATTCGGGTCCCAAAGAACAACCCTGTTCCTGTTCTTTTAGTAAGCGGGACAGGGAAATGATTTAGATATTCAAACTCTGATGAGAGACTTTGGCATTTCCATACTATTCATTACCCCACTGTGCTGGCTGGTTTTGTGTGTCAACTTGACACAGGCTGGAGTTATCACAGAGAAAGGAGCTTCAGTTGGGGAAGTGCCTCCATGAGATCCAGCTGTGGGGCATTTTCTTAATTAGTGATCAGGTGGGGAGGGCCCCTTGTGGGTGGTACCACCTTTGGGCTGGTGCTCTTGGATTCTATAAGAGAGCAGGCTGAGCAAGCCAGGGGAAGCAAGCCAGTAAGGAACATCTCTCCATGGCCTCTGCATCAGCTCCTGCTTCCAACCTTGCTTGAGTTCCAATCCTGACTTCCTTTTGTGATGAACAGCAATGCAGAAGTGTAAGCTGAATAAACCCTTTCATCCTCAATTTGCTTCTTGGTCATGATGTTTGTGCAGGAATAGAAACCCTGACGAAGACACCCATGAAGAACATGAATAAGTATTTCTAAAAAACAGTTATCTGGATCCAAGATGGTAGACAATGTGGAGGCGTGGTCTGCTGGAGTCTCCAGAGAATCCAGTGGGAAGCTGAATAAAAATGAGCAGACCAGGTGGGTGGTGGCTAAAACTTCAGGGCCATAAAAAAGTGAATGGGAAACTTTAAAATCCTAACAAGAAAAGACCATCAGAGAAAAGAAAGATCGAAAGATCGGCAGGTCTAGGAGTTTCTTTGAGCCCAGTGAGAGGTGAGTGCCTGGATCCACACTTAAGACAGTCTCAAAGCATGAGAACTGCTGTCTCAGTCGCAGGCATTTTCAAGACAGAGAATAAGAGCAGGATGTGGAAGAGAGATAATAGTTGTACGGACTCCAGGAAGACCTGTCTATTCAGGGTTCAGTCAGAGAAGCAACAAGAGTTCATCTTTTAAAGACCCCAGCTGAGTCAGAAGCTTTGAGGCCCCAGACCTTCCATGAATCCCACTCTGAGGAAGTTCAGAGGGATGTCACTGGACTGTGTGCTGAGACTTGCGGGAGAAACTGAATCAGAACCGTGTGGAAGTCAGGGAAGTGCAGCCAGAGTCTGAAGAACACTGACACAGTTCCAAGTGGCATACAGCTGGGGACTCCAAAAGGACCACTCAGAAGTGGGACCAGCATCTGTGACTTGGCCGCTTGAAATGGCAGCAGAGAGAAGTGACAGGCATCTGGTAAGCAATGCTGAGAGTAGAGGATCCAACCAGCACTCAGGCGGAGCTGCAATCAGACTCTGCACCCCACCCCCTTCTCACCTCCACAGTTAGTCCTTGCTTGGTACCCAGTGTCAGTTTAGCAGACAGGTCTGCCCTGCTCGCTTCTCCTCTCTTTCTCTCTGTTCTTTCCTTTTCCATCTTCTTTTGGATGGACATTACCCAAAACATGAGGCAGCTTGGTTCGTAGCACCTCCATGTCTCTGCACCCCCCCCCCCCCAGACCTGCCTGACATTTTATCATTATCACATCTCCTTACCTCTCCTTCATTTCACCTTTAGCCAAAACTTCCTCACTCACCTCCCTTGTCTTTACTTTTTCTACTTTTATTTACTTTACCCTCTTCTACTGTTTTCTCCATCAACCTAATATTGATAATTAGTCTTGCTCATTTTTTCCCACATCCCCAGAACCTAATATCCATGCTCTGAGGGCTTCTTTGCTTTCTATATGATTAGACGTGAGGAGTACATATTTGCTATATGATCCTCTGTATATTTTGGAGGCATGCTTCAGTAATAATTGTTTTTCAGACAGTATTTTACTTTCAGCGGAATTTTGGGAGCTGGGTCTGCTGCCCTGAACACCAGTCTATAGAGCAAAGTGACACCTGACCCATACGTATAACTCATCCCTTCATGAAGATTCTAAGCACTTGCACTGAAAGAATAAGGGTTATTAAAGAGCATAAAACCCTAGTGGACAAGTCACAACACAAAGACACAAAACAAAGCAACACAATTCCTCCAAAATCCAAATCCCCCAGTAATGATGTCCAAGAAGAATGAATTCAATGAAATACCAAAGAGCTCACAAAAATTCTATAACTACATTCAAAGAAATAAAAGTGAACCAAAGTAAACTCCCAAGGAAATTCCCAGACAACACAAACAGCTGTGTGAAGTAACAAAGCTGATAATGAATACAGAAAAGAAATTCAATCATGAGAAATATAGGAACAGAGACAAACTAAAAATTTCAGAATATGGAAAAGTTATGTGGGAAGTCTCACCAAGAGAATGAACCACAGGAAATATGGAATATTGGAGCTTAAAGACAAGGAAGAGAAATTTAGGTATTCAGTCAGTGGCAAAGATAGATAAATAGAAGTATACAAACACAGTATGCAAGATATAAAGAAAACCATGAAGAGGCAAAAACTAGAATTATAGGCAAAAGAAGAAAAATGTGTCAAAGTTCTAGAAAATATTTTCAATAGAACCATAGTAAAACAGTTTATCCAAATCTAGAGAAACAAATACCCATGCAGGAACAATTGGCACTTAGAATGCAAAGCAGACAAGACTGAAAGAGAACCTCCCACATCATAATATAGCCAAAACACTAAATGTAAATAACAAAGATTATGTACTGAAAGCTAAAATAAACACCAGGCCACATATAAAGGCAGGTACATTAGAATATCAAAATATTTATTACAGAAATTTCAAAAATCAAGAGGTCCTGGACTGATGTACTTCAAGCCTTGAAAGATAACAGCTGCTAAGCCACACTCCTATACCCAGCTAAATCATCCACCAAGATTGAAGGAGAATAGGAGAGTGAAAAACTTTTCATGATAAAAAGACTAAAAAAATTCTAGCTCTATGGAAGATATACATGAAAGAATCCCTTTGGAGTGAAGAGAAAAACATATCCACCAGGCTATGGAAAAGAATAAAGAACCCTGAAATTAGAACAGTAGTTTAGCAATGGAGAAACAGAAAAACCTCAAAGGGCACAAAAAGCAATAACCCAACAGGAATTAATACATACTTTTCTTTTGGAGGTGTTTTATTTATTTACCTTTTCCCCATTGATTTACTTATTTATTCACTTTACATCACAATTGCTGCCCCTCCCAGTTACCCCCTCACATAGTCCCTTTCCTCGTCCCCCTCCCTTCTCCTCTGAGAGAGTGGAGACCTCTTGGGTATTCCCCAACTCTGGCACATCAAGTCTCTGCAGGGCTAGGCACATTTCTCCTAGCAAGGCCAGATAAGTCAGCCCAGTTAGGGAAACAGGATCCTCAAGCAGGCATCAGATTTAGGGACACCCCACTCCAGTTGTTGGGAGACCCATATGAAGACTGAGCTGCACATCTGCTACATATGTGTGATGGACCCTAGGTCCAGCCCATGTTTGCTCTTTGGTTAGTGGTTCGTTTTCTGAGAGCCCCCAACAGTCCAGATTAGTTGACTATGTTGGTCTTCCTATGGAGTTTCTGGGTCCTTCAATCCTTCCACCAATTCTTCCGTAAGACTCCTCAAACTCTGTCCAATGTTTGTCTATGGTTCTCTGTGTCTGTTTCAGTCAGCTGCTGAGTGGAGTCTCTCAGAGGGCACTTATGCTAGACTCCTGTCTGTAAGCATAACAGAGTATCGTTAGTAGTGTCAGGGATTGGTACTTGGCCATAGGATAGGTCTCATGTTAGGCTAGTTATTAGTTGGCCATTCCCTCAGTCTCTGCTCCATCTTTGTCCCTGCATTTTTAGATTGAAAGATTTTTGGTTGGGTTATTGCCCTTATCCTTTAACTGGGGGGTCCTGCCTGGCTACAGAAAGTGGCCACTTCAGGTTCCATATCTCCACTGCTAGGAGTCTCAGCTAAAGCCACCCCCATAGACTCCCGGGATCTCCCCTCGCCCCCATGCCTTGTTTAAAGCACATCCTAGATGTCCCCTAACCCCACCTACCTACCCACCCAATCCTTGCCAACTGCTGATTTCCATTCATTCTCCCAGCCTTCTGTCCCTCTCTACTGTCTATCCCCATAACTGATCCTGAATACTCCTACCCCCATTTCCCTTCCCACCCCCCTCTCCCACCAAGTTCCCTCCCTCTATCTGCCTCCTATGACTATTTTATTGCCCCTTTTAAGTGAGATTCAAGCATCCTCACTTGGGCCTTCCTTCTTGGGCCTTCATCCTTGTTTAGTTTCTTTGGGTCTGTAGAGTGTAGCATGGGTGTTCTGTGTTTTACAGTTAATATCCACTTATAAGTGAGTACATACCATCATACCATGCATGTCCTTTGGGGTCTGGGTTACCTCACTCAGGATGATATTTTCTAGTTCCATCCATTTACCTGCACATTTCATGATGTCCTCATTTTTAACATCTGAGTAGTATTCTATTGTGTAAATGAACCATTCTTTGGTTGAGGGACATCTGGCTTGTTTCCAGCTTCTGGCTGTTATGAATAAAGCTGCTATGAACATAGTGAAGCATGTGTCCTTCTGGTATGGTGGAACGTCTTTTGGGTATATGCCTGGGAGTGGTATAGCTGGGTCTTAAGGTAGAACTATTCCCAGTTTTCTAAGAAACAGACAAATGGATTTTCAAAGAGGGTATACAAGTTTGTACTCCCACCAGTAATGGAAAAGTGTTCCCTTTGCTCCACACCCTCACCAGCACAAGCTGTTGTTTAAATTTTTTAATCTTAGCCATTCTGACAGGTGTAAGATGGAATCTCAGAATCATTTTGATTTGCATTTCCTTGACAACTAAAGATGTTAAACATTTCTAAGTGTTTCTTGGCCATTCAAGATTCCTCTGTTGAGAATTCTCTGTTGAAAATTCTGTTTAACTCTGTACCTCATTTTTAAATTGGGCTATTTGGGTTATTGGTGTCTAATTTCTTGAGTTTTATATATTGGATATATATGTATACACCACACACACACACACACACACACATATTGGATATTAGCCCTTGTCAGATGTAAGATTGATGAAGATCCTTTCCAAATATGTAGGCTGCCTTTTGGTCCTAATGACAGTGTCCTTTGCCTGACAGAATCTTTTCAGTTTCATGAGGTCCCATTTATCAATTGTTAATCTTAGAGGCTGATCCATTGGCATTCTGTTCAGGAAGTTGACTCCTGGACCAATGTGTTCAAGGCTATTTCCCACTTTCTCTTCTATTAGATTTAGTGTATCTGGTTTTATATTGAGGTCTTTGATGCACTTGGACTTGAATTTTGTGCAGGATGATAAATATGGATCTACCTGCATTCTTCTTTCTACATGGAGACATCCAGTTAGACCAGCACCATTTGCCCATAGGTGTGTGGGTTTATTTCTGGGACTTTGATTTGATTCCAATGACCAACCTGTCTGTTTCTATACTAATACCATGCAGTTTTTATTAATATTGCTCTGTAGTTCAGCTTAAAATCACGGACAGTGATATCTCTAGGCGTTCTTTCATTGTATGGGATTGTCCTGAGTTTTTTGTTTTTCCATGTGAAGTTGAGACTTGTTCTTTTCAAGGTCTGTAAAGAATTGTCTTGGAATTTTGATCATGTAGGGGAATTGCATTAAATCCATAGATTGCTTTTGGTAAGATGGCTATTTTTACCATGTTAATCCTACCAATCCATGAGCATAAGAGATCTTTTAATCTTCTGATATCTTCTTCAGTTTCTTTCTTCAGAGATTTGAAGTTCTTGTCATACAGATCTTTCACTTGCTTGGTTAGAGTTACACCAAGATATTTTATATTATTTATGGCTATTGTGAAGGATATATATATATATATATATATATATATATATATATATATATGCTGATATTTTCAATTAATTTTGTATCCAGCCACTTTGCTGAAGGTGTTTATCAATGTAGGAGTTCTTTGGTAGAGTTTTAGGGGTCACTTATGTATGCTATCATATCATCTGTGAAAAGAAATACTTTGACTTCTTCTTTTCCAGTTTGTATTCCCTTTAGTTATCCTATTGTTCTAGCTAGAACTTCAAGTACTATATTGAAAAGATGTGAAGAGAGTAGTCAGCCTTGCCTTGTCCCTGATTTTAGTGGGAATGCTTTAAATTTCTCTCCATTTAATTTGATGTTGCCTATTGGCTTGCTGTATATTGCCTTTATTGTGTTTAGGTATGAGTCTTGTATCCCTCATCTCTCCAAGACTTCTAACATGAAGGGGTGTCAGATTTTGTCAAAGGCTTTTTCAGTGTCTAATGAGATGATCATGTTGGGGTTTTCTTTGACTTCCTGCTGGATAGGTTATTCAACAACAGCTATCATGATGAGGGAGTGAGCTGCTATTTGAATGCCTGTTGTAAATACCATCCACTGTAATGCTGTTTCTCTGATGACCCAGATTCACAACCCCTACACTTGGGAAAGATGGATTTTGGTATTACAGCTGCCATCATTGCAACCATCACTGCAGGCATTGCTGGGGCAACAACCTTGACTCAGACAGCCACTATAGTGAAGACTATCAATGCCATAGTCTCTAAGTCAGCTGAGGTGCTACAGGCACAGGAGGTACTAAATCAACATCTTTATCAAGTCATCCACATTTTACAACAGACTGACTTACTGGCAGAAGAGTTGGCCCTTTTAGGGACATGTCTCTATTGGCATGCGACCCCAGGTTTCACTCAGTCTACTTTAACCACTTACCAGGTACTTAAAACCACTGAAATCTGGTAACAGTTGGCTCAATATCTTGAAGGTTTCTTGTCAGACAAATTCCTTAACTATTCTGTGCTGTTAATGGAGAACATAGCCAACAATCAATGCAACCAGAGTATCTGTGCTCTTCCTAGATGATGGATTCTTGGGAAAAGTGTGGGACAATATTAAGAGCCTGTGTGACTCCCCATGGATAGCCACTTATGCTATGATGGGAAGAATTGTGATACTAATAATTATTTTGTTTAAGTGTCTCACACAGCATATCTCCAGGCAGTGCTCCATAAATAAGGCGATCCTCCAGGTGCTGATGGCTCTCAAAAATCCTGATTATGCCCACCCGAAGGAAGTAATCGAAGCATGGATGGCAGAGGTCTGTGAGATTACCATGTAGGCTGTTCCTCATCTCTCCCTTGTATGACATGCCTCCAGAGTGATATCTCTTTGAGGGCTAGTAGTCAAGTAGTAGTAAGGTCCTGGAAGACAGAACAACCTAAAACAGACACAGTCCAGTACACTGGGAATCCTCTGGGGAGGGTGAACAATATCAAGGCAATGGCACCTTGGCTCCCACTATGCTTTCAAAATCTAAAAACAAAAGGGTGGAAATGTAGGAGGAGCAGCCTGGCCACCTGTATGTTAAATACCAGGGGTGCACAGCTGCAAAATCATCTCCTGCAGGAGGACCTCATTGAGGACTGCCTGAGAGACCAAGGATTATTAGTGCAAACAATACCAGCTAATCAGGAACTGCTGTTTAGAAGAGATGCTATCTTGGAACCAATGGAGCACTTGTGGAGGATATTAAAGGAACTTGCAGTAGTGTTCAGATGAGCTTGCTGTGGCATTTCTCACCAGATCCTTGAATGACTCTGTGCCACCTCACCTCCATCCCCCAAGGGCAGGTAGGATCAGGCGGCGAGTAGTCCAGGGCACAGGCAACATCAGTAGATTACTTTGATAGATTTTTGTATATTGAATCATCCCTGCATCTCTGAGATAAAGCTTTCTTGATCATGCTGAATGCTATTTTTGATGTGTTCTTGGATTCAGTTGGTGAGTATTTTATTGAGTATTTTTGCATCAATGTTCATAAGGGAGATTGGTCTGAAATTCTCTTTCTTTGTTGGGTCTTTATGTGGTTTAGGTATCAGGATGACTATGGCCTCAGAATGAGTTTGGCAATGTTCCTTCTGTTTCTATTTTGTGGAATAGTTTAAGTAGTATTGGTATTAGCTCATCTTTGAATGTATGTGTATGGTAGAATACTGTGCTAAAACTATCTGTCTCTGGGCTTTTGGCTTTTGCTTTTGTTTTTTTTGGGGGGGGCGGAGAATAGGGGGTAGGGAGACTTAATGATTGCTTTTATTTCCTTAAGGGTTATAGGATTATTAAAATAGTTTACCTGATCTTGATTTAACTTTGGTAAGTGGTATCTATCTAGAAAGTCATCCATTTGATTTAGATTTATCAATTTTGTAGAGTACAGGTTTTTGAAGTAAGACCTAGTGATTCTTTGAATTTCTTTAGTGTGTATGTATTGCTATGCCCTCCTTTTCTTTTTTTATTATAATTTTTTATTTTCTATATTCTATGTTTACTTTCCAAATGATTTTCCCTTTCCCGGTTCCCCCCTCCCCATAAGTTCCCTAGGCCCTCTTCCCTCTGCCCATTCTCCTACCAACCTCCTCCTACTTCTCTGTCCTGGTGCTCCCCTACAATGCTGGAACAAGCCTTTTCAGGATCTGGGACCTCTCCTTCCTTCTTCTTGGGAGTCATTTGATATGTGCATTGTGTCTTGGGTATTCCAAGTTTCTAGGCTAATATCCGCTTATCAGTGAGTGCATACCATGAGTGATCTTTTCAGACTGGGTTACCTCACTTAGAATGATGTTCTCCAGCTCCATTCATTTGTCTAAGAATTTCATGAATTTCTTGTTTCTAATGGCTGAATAGTTGTGTAAATATACCACATTTTTTGTATCTATTCCTCCATTGAGGGACATCTGGGTTCTTTCCAGTTTCTGGCTATTATAAATAGGGCTGCTATGAACATAGTGGGGCATGTGTCCTTATTGCATGCCGGGGAATCCTCTGGGTATATGCCCAGGAGTGGTATTGCAGGGTCCTCCAGAAGTGTTAAGCCCAGTTTTCTGAGGAATAGCCAGACTGATTTCCAGAGTGGTTGTACCAACTTGCATTCCCACCAGGAGTGGAGGAGTGTTCCTCTTTCTCCACATCCTCGCCAACACCTACTGTCTCCTGAGTTTGTAATCTTAGCCATTCTAACTGGTGTTGAAACTGGGGAAAACCTTTGAGGACATGGGCACAGGGGAAAAGTTCCTGAACAGAACATCAATAGCTTATGCTCTAAGATCAAGAATTGACAAATGAGACCTCATAAAATTACAAAGTTTCTGTAAGGCAAAGGACACTGTCAAGGGGACAAAAATGCCCTCCTTTTCATTTCTGCTTTTGTTAATTTGGATACTTTCTCTACATTTTAGTTAGTTTGGCTAAGGGTTTGTCTATCTTGTTGATTCTTCAAAGAACCAGATCTTGGGTTTGTTGATTCTTTGCATTACTGTTTTTGTTTCTAATTCTGAATTTGATTATTTCCTGCTGTCTTCTTCTCTTGGGTGTGCTTGCTTCCTTTTGTTCTAGAGCTTTCAGGTGTGCTGTTAAGTTGTTGGTATGAGATCTCTCCAATATTTTTTATGAAGGCACTTCCAGCTAAGTATTTTTCTCCTAGCACTGTGTCCCATTAGTTTGAATATGTTACGCCTTATTTTCATTGAATTCCATAAGTTTCATTGTGTCCCATAAGTTTGAATATGTTACACCTTCATTTTCATTGAATTCTAAAAAGTCTTTGATTTCTTCCTTTATTTCATCTTTGACCCAGTGATCATTGAGTAGATTGTTTAGCTTCCCCGAATTAGTAGGCTTTCTGTTGTTTCTGTTGTTGTTGAAGTCCAGCTGTAATCCATGGTGATCTGATAAGATGCAAGGAGTTATTTCAGTCTTCTTGTATCTGCCAAGGTTTGCTTTGTGACCAAGTATATGGCCAATTTTGGAGAAAGTTCCATGAGATGCTGAGAAGAAAATATATTTTTTTTTATGTTTGGGTGAAATATTCTGTAGATATCTGTTAAGTCCATTTGATTCATAACCTCTGTAACTTTCATTATTTTTCTGCTTAGTTTCTGTCTTGATGACCTGTGCATTGGTAAGAATGGGATATTGAAGTCTCCCACTAATAATGTGCGGGGTGATGTGTGACTCAAGCTTTAGTATTGTTTCTTTTATGAATGTGGATGCTTTTGCATTTGGGGCATAGATGTCCAGAATTGAGACATCATCTTGGTAGATTTTTCCTTTGTTGAGTATGAAGTGTCCTTCCCTGTTTCTTTTGATTATTTTTGGTTGAATACATAAGTATATATGTATTCAAGTATTTGAATCATTACTTCAGCTTGTTGGAGTCAATTTGCTTGGAAAACCCTTTTCCAGCCTGTTACTCTGAAGTAGTGTCTATCTTTGTTGCTGAGGCATATTTTTTGTATGAAGCAGAATGATGGGCCCTGTTTTAGAATCCAACCTGTGCCTTTTCAGTGGTGAGTTGAGTCCATTGATGTTGAAAGATATTAATGACCAATGATTGTTAGTTCTTGCTATTTTGATGTTGGTAGTGTTGATGTTTATGTGTGATTTTCTTCTTTTCATTTTCCATGACATTATTAATTTCTTGTGTTTTCTTGGGTATAGTTACCTTTCTTGTGTTGGAGTTTTATTTCTAGTATCCTCTGTAGGGTTGGATTAGTGGAAAGAAAACCAAGTGTTTAAACTTGGTTTTTTGATGGAATATCTTTGTTTCTCCATCTATGGTGATCAAACATTTTTCTGAGTATAGTAGTCTGGGCTGACATCTGTGGTCTTTCAGGGCCCCCACAACATCTGTCCATGTCTTTCTGGCTTTTACAGTCTCAGTTGAGAAGTCAGGAGTAATTCTGTAACTCTGTCTTATATGTTACTTGACATTTTTCCCTTGTAGCTTTTAATATTCTTCCTTTGTTCTGTAGATTTAGTAGTGTTTTGATTATTATGTGGCAGTAAGATTTTCTTTTCTGGTCTAATTTATTTGGTGTTCTGTAAGCTTCTTATATGTATAGCCATCTCTTTTTTTTTAGGTTAGGAAAATTTTCTTCTATAATTTTGTTGAAGATATTTTCTGGGCCTTTGATCTGGGAATCTTCTCATTCTTCTATGCCTATTATTCTTAGGTTTGGTCTTTACATAGTATCCAGAATTTCCTGGATGTTTTATGTTAGAAACTTATTAGATTTGCCATTTCTTTTATCGTATCTTCTATGCCTGAGATTCTCTTTTCCATCTCATGTATTATGTTGGTGGTTCTTGCATCTACAGTTCTGTTCTCTTTTCTAGATTTTCCATCTCCAGGGTTGTCTCCATTTGTATTTTCTTTATTGCTTCTGTTTCCATGTTCAGTTCTTGGACAGTTTTACTCAATTTTTTCACCTATTTGATTGTATTTTCCTGCATTTCTTTGTATTTATTCATTTCCTTCTTAAAGGCCTCTGTTTGATTGTACTTTCCTGTATTTCTATAAGGGGTGTATTCATTTCCTCTTTATAGGCCTCTATCATCTTCATAAGATAAAATTCAAGGTTATTGTCTTGCTCTTCAGGTGTGTGAGGATATCCAGAGCTTGCTGTAGTAGGAGAGCTGGGTTCTGATGGTGTCATATTGCCTTGGCTTTTGTTAATTATGTTCTTGCACTGGCCTTTAGCCATCTGGTTGTCTCTGGCTGTTGGCTGGCCTGGTAGTCCCTAATGGTAGCAGGCCTCTGGCTTCCCTGGGTAACAATGGGCCTTCAGAGAAGCAGGAAGATCTGGTTGCCAGGGAGGCAGGCAGGGCTGTGGCCTGGGAAGTAGAGTATAGATCAGGGATTGCAGGTAGAGGTGTGGCCTGGAAGAAGTAGCAAAGAGGGGATGGGTCAGACCTCATGGCTGCTGGGCTTCCTGGGGGTCCTACAGATTAGGGATTGGGGCATGGATATTTCACCTGGTTGTCCTTGCTGGCATCAGGCCTCCAGGGAGGCAGGCTAAGCTGTGCTGGGAGAGTGGATGCACATCCAGGATTGTAGATAGAAGTGTGAACCAGAAGGAGCACAGCGGGGATAGAGCTAACAGACACTTTTCAATAATAACTTTGAACAGTAATGTCTAAATTCTTCAAACAAAAGCCTATACGGCTATAGGCTAGTAGATTGGACCAAAACAAATAAACAATTAAAAACAACACAGGAACCTCCAAAGAGGCAATATATAAATCAAATATAAAGACAGATATAACGCTAAGGTGAAAGAAAAAGGTATTGGGCAAAAGGAAAAAAGCAAATGTCACTGTTCAGATACCTGAAAAAAAATCAAATTAAAACCAAAATTAACTTAGATGAGATAAAGATGAAGTAATTCTTATTGTTTATGTGAACATTCTAACAGGGCATTTTCATTCAAATATGTCAGTGTATATTGACCCTGACACGTTAATAGTGGGTGGCATTGATAAATATTAGTAGAAAAGACTCTGAGCAAAAAATAGAGAAACATCTCAGTTGAATTACATCATAGATCGACATCATAGATCAAATAAATTTCCCAAACATCTGTATAACATTCTGTCCACTCATTATAGAATACAAATTTTTCTCAGTAGAGAATTTTTCTGACATAGATATAATAATTTGATAGAGATGGTCTTAACAAATACAGACAAATTGACATACTCCCATACTGTCTGACTACAGTGAAACAAAACTAGAAATCAATAGCAAAAGTAATAGCAGAAAATGCACAAGATTGTGGAGATTGAACACACTATTGAATAATGAATGAGTGATCAAAAATTAAGAAGGAAATAAAAATCCCAGTAGAGAATTAAAAATTAAATGCAATGTAGTAAAACCTGCAGAATGCAATGAAAACAGTCCTAAGAGGAAGTTCATAGCTTTAAGTGTCTACATTAAAATAGACAAAACAAATACAATGAAACAAACAACAACAAAAACAGAGAGAGGAAGCCTGTGGGGACTTCCAAATCAACAGAGGCTTTTTTCTACTGCTCTTGCTCAACTACAACCAGATGGTAAGACCATACTGCTGGGACAGAGCCAGAAGCTTCCTTCCCACTGAGTAGCATCTAATGTACTGGAGGGTGTGATGCAGGCTGTTAGGGGAGAGAAATCACAAACAAGTACTTTTACCTAGCTATAGACTGTGTCCTATAACTCTGACCTTCCAGGTAAGATGTGCCCATTTGGTACAAATGTGTCATGATAGTGGTCACAGTGGATGCAGTTGGAAAGCAACTGCTTTCTGTTTGGATTTGAGGTTCACTCCACAGGAATCAGTACATGCTTGGTACTGTATATCTTGTCAAAAGTCTAGGGTTGGGGAAGTCATAGGTCTTAGAGGGGAACTTATACTAATGTTTCGCCAAATGAATGTGTAGTCAAACTGCCATTCAATTAGTTATGTTTGTGCCCTTAGACTAGAACTGCTCTCAGCCTTGTTCAGGGAAGCTTTTTAAAGTGAGAAATGGTTAATGCAGAGATTGGTAGCTGGTCACAATGTCCACCTAATGCTCAGTCCTGAATAAGATATCTATATCACCTGACCAAGGCCCAGGGACCATCACAGAAGAGGAAGTAGAACAGTGTAAGAGGCAAAGGCTGGGAGGGAACGCCATGAAGCACTGTCTTCTGGTTATGGTTTGACTATCATGAATATACAGCAGTGGTGGCTACTTGCACAGACCTGCACATCACAGACAAACAATGCACACAGGACATGAAAGTAAGGGGTCATCAGGAGTAGTAGGGGCTAAAAGAAAGGACTAGGGGTGACCATAAAACATTGTGTGAATGTATGGGTTATTTTTAAATTATATCAAAATTAAATTATAAGATATCAAATAAATTGCTTAACATCTTAAAATTCAGTTAGATAGCAACAAGCCAAAACCCAAATCAGTAGATGGAAAGAAATAATCAAGATTAAGACAGAAATTTCTGAACCAGAAATAAGACATACAAGAATCAATGAGAAATGTGTTGGTTCTTTGAAAAGATAAGTAGGATAGAAAAACTATCAGTTAAATTAATCAAGACTCAAATTATATAAGACTCAAATTAATAAAATTAGAGATGAAAAGGGGTATATTATGACAGATGTCAATGAAATTCAGAAAATCATTAGGGCACAACTTGAAGACTTATACTCCACTAAACTGGGACATATAAAAAGAAATGAATTAATTTCTAGATGCATATGACTGACTAAAATTGAACTGATACAAGCTGAACAACATATTGAGATCTATAACAAGAAATGAGATTGAAGCAGTAATTTTAAAATTTCCTGACTTTTAAAAAACCCGGTAGACCCTTATGGATTCAGTGCTGAATTCTATGAGACCTTCAGTGAAGAACTAATAGTGATTTTCAAACAATTTTATAACATAGAAAAGGAAGGCATTCTGCCAAATTTTCTCACATAGTCAGTATTACCCCAGACTAATACCAAATAAAGTAAAAGAGAAATGGAAAGAGAGGGAGAGAGGGAAACAGGGAAAGGGCAATAAATTATAGACTAGTCTCCATGGTAAAAATAGATGTACATCTTCCCAATAAAATACTTGCAAATTGAATTCAAGGATACATTAAAAACATCACTCATAGTGATTAAATCAATTCCATTCCAGAGATGCATGGATGGCTCAACATATAAAAATCAGAGCAATACATCACATAAACAGACTCAAGGACAGAAACCACATGCTCATCTTTGCAAAGACGCCAAAAATACACTGGAGAAAAGGGCAGCTTCTTCCATGCTGATAAAAAATTTTTGTCAAAAATCTAATAATATTTTCATGTTAAAATCCCTGACTGTACTAGAAATAGAAAGTGCAGAGCTCAACATAATAAAAGCTTATATGGCAAACCTGTAACTATCATTATACTAAATGGAGGGAACTCAAAACATTTTGATCCAAATCAGGAAATAGACAAGGGTGTCCACCTTCCCCAGTCTTCACTGGATCTTCTGTTGTTTGGGAATCAAGAAACATGGGACTTAAAAGTCAAGGCTCTGTTGAATACAATAGTAATGTGCCTGTGTCAGATGCAAACGTGATGAAAGAGCTCACTTGCAAGATAATATACAAATCCCATGACTATGGACACAGGAGGGAAGGAAATTAGACATGCTGAGTGTAGAGGAGGAGGGGACAGAAGGAGGAGGAGGAGAAGGAGGAACACCTAGAAGGAAGAATGGATAGCATAGGGAAAACTGACTATGTTCAACACAATCCTTAAAGAGCAGACAATTCTCCATAAGACTGACTTCGAGGAAGCTCTCTTGACTGTTAACAGATCTGTGTATTCATACCTGTCTTCCCGCTGTGTCACTTTACCTCATGCCTCATGGGTGAATGTGTGTAATTTTGTGCTATATAATGGAGTTTGGATTTATTTCCACTTTGCTAATGCTTGGCTGACTCAACACCTTGCATGCTGTTGAATACAATAGTAATGTGCCTGTGTCAGATGCTATCTCCTGTGGGTGGGTTGAGTGGGCAGCTTCTCTGGTATGTTGCTTCACAGCAGCTGCTTACAAAACCTGTCAGATTGATTTCTCTTCCTCAAGTATGCCATACACCTTCTGCCCCAACACTACTAATGCTCCTACTGTCTATCATCCCAAAATGTTCTTCCCTATATCTAGCTCTTAAAGCCCTACCTAAAATTCCCTTAGAATCTAGTTCTATGGTCTGGATTCAACTTGGACATTCCTCAAAGTAGCGCTGTTGGACCTTTCTCAATATCATAACAAATTTTGCAAAAAAAAAAAAGTTAATAATAGCAAATCAATATCAACAATAAAACAAGATAATTGATAAATAGTATTTACTAGAAATTTCACATGAAATCTCATCACAAAGGCAGCAAATGTGCTACAGTACAATAGGAATGTGAATCTGGTGACTCCTTGGTATAATTTCAGCACTTGGGAAGCTGAGGCAGAAGGATGGCAACAAATTTAAGGTCAATCTTCCCTACATAGCGGATTCTAGAACAACCTAAAATGTAGAGTGAGACTCTCAAACAGTAAAAATGGAAAGAAAAAATTAATGAAAAAAGGCTAGAAATGTATTCATATTAGTATATAAGATGTATGCAAAGAAGTTAAAACTTTGCTGATGGTTTAAAAGGGATCTGGGTGGAGAGATTAGTTTAAAAGTAATTCTTATGCTCAAAAAATAAGAAGTAGACACTATACTGTTTTTTTTAAACAATACAAGTATCTGAGAGTCCTGACTCTGCAATATCAAAGCACTCTAGCCCACTATGATACAAACATGAGTAGTAGACGATTTGAGGCAAGAACCTGCACTTTTCTGGGAGTTATAAGTGGATGAATTTGCTGTTGTAGAAAGGCATTGTCAAGCCACAGAACAAAAAGCCTTCTTGTATCAATGCCAAGTTGGACAGACAGGCTGGTAGGAGCACTGCAAGTCCAGAAGGAGCTCACGGAGATGAGGGCAACAATGATGGCAGGAGAGAACTCAGCCAGCAGGGAACGAAGATGCCCAATCAACGCTAGATGCTCAGTTAGCTAAGAAAATAAGTTTAAAACAGTCCTCAGATCACCTGTAAAACTAATTTACAGGTCAAGTGAAAGATTTAACTGTGGAAGGTGAAACTCTAAGTCTTTGGGAAGAGCATATGAAAACACTTCCATGACTGCAGGGTACAAAGCCTTCTTTCCAAAAACACTAGTCATAAAGAAAACACCAACAAATTTGACAACATGGAGTGAAGAACTCAAACATCCGAGCGAAAGTAATGAGCAGCCAAGAGGTAGAGGAAGCTGTGGACCACACAAGTGGTGGAGAGAGTAGCATCAGGAGAGACCTACAGATCAACAGACAAGAAGATCAACAATTCAGCAGGAAAATGGGCAGAATTGAGCAGATTCTGGTCAGATCACAGAAACAAAACTTCAATAACGAAGAAAGTGCTGAAGAGAGTGGTTGCTGGGGACATCACTGGCAGAGTACTTGCCTGGCATCAAGCTCCAGGTTGAGTCCACATTGCCATATAAATGGAGAAGGGAAAGAGGAAGAGAAGGAAGAAGGGAAAGAGAGAGAGAAGGGAGGGAGAAGGGAGAGAGAAGGGAGGGAGGAGGAGGAAGGGAAAGGATGTTGGAATTCAATTATTTAACCTCCTGAGGTTTCATAGAAATGCAGTTAAAATTAGAAAATTGACTACTACCTGTCCATCATAAAGCTGAACTTTTGAAAGTCAATTTTAAATAACAGCAGGTGAAGAGTATGCTCAACGAATGTAAAATAGTGCCAACACTTTGAAAAAATAAGTGATTGAGAAGTTTAAAGGCAAGAGTACTCAACAACTATTAAATTGTGCATCTCTTTGTACGTTGTGGTGATTCTTGGACCTACCTACCTGAAGAACATCAGGACATGCCATCCCCCCAGCTGTCACTCTGGCACGCTGATTCTTTTGAACTGAAGATAATTGAGAAAAAAATATGCTAACAGAGCCCTTAGATAATGTAGGCCTGGAACTCTGCATCCTGAGGTGAGTACACGCATGTGCACATGCGTGTGTGTGTGTGTGTGTGTGTGTGTGTGAGAGAGAGAGAGAGAGAGAGAGAGAGAGAGAGAGAGAGAGAGATATGCAGGGAGTCCTATGAGGGCTGGAGGTTTATGAAAGTCAGCCAAGGACTCATCTTCCCATGTGGGGGCTGACCAGTTGATGCGAGTGACTGATAGATCAGGGAAGAGTGATATAGGCATTTTGTTAAATGTGTAGAGGCATATAACAAGAAATTCAGTGCTGAGAGGAGGGTTGGGGTGGATGATGCCTTAATTAGCCAGACATATTAGCTGTTTTTCTTTTACTGTGATAAAATACCATAACAAAAAGAAAACTAGAGTAGATAAGGCCTTCTGCCTTCTAGTTGTTGAGGGGATATGGTACAATATAGTCATGCCAGGGAATGTGTAGTAAAGGAAAATGAGGCCATCCTGACAGCATGGAAATAAATGATCAAATCTCACCTGTAAACAGGAAGCAGAGAGACAGAGAGAGAGAGAGAGAGAGAGAGAGAGAGAGAGAGAGAGAGAGAGACAGAGAGAGAGACAGAGAGAGACAGAGACACAGACAGAGACACAGACAGAGATAGAGACAGAGACAGAGATAGAGACAGAGACAGAGACAGAACAGGAAGGACGCGCTAGGCAGTAAAACCTCAAATTATACCCCCTACCCTCTTGATGCACTTCTTCCAGGAAGTTACCACCTCTAAAACCATCCCAAATGGCACCACCATCTGCCTGCTAGCCTTACAAACCTGTTTGGCTACTAACCTATGTACATATAATTTATTCAAAACTGTATAAAGCTGAAGACATTGCAATCAGAAAACCTCCATAACACTATCCCACCACAGCCCATCTTCTCACAGGCACTGCACAGGGAATGCGCCTCACCTGCAGGGCCTCACCAAACCCTCCTACATTTTGTGATCAACCCCCTTTTGGTTTTGAAATTCTCAGACTAACCACTGGCTGGCTTCAGAAGCCTTGTGATATTTTGGTATTTCAGCTAAATACAGGGTAGAGAAATGGAAACTCTATTAGAAAGTTAAAAGCAGTTAGAACACTTTAAAAATAATGGTTAACGTTCATTGAGCACTCTATATTGCAAGGCATGTTGTACGTATCTGTCACTAGGCTGGGATTTTGTTTTATTCTTGTTCTGCATAAGAGGCCAGGAAGACAGAGCTGTGCTTCCATTCTGAGAGGGCACAGTTCAGGCCTCTTCAGACCTCACTAAAAGCATGGCCGGACAATGCAAGCTACCTGCTCTTACGTTTGTTCCTGGGTGACCATGATGGGACCATGACTAACTGCCCTGTGACTCCCATTTTTTATGTGCTTCACCAACTACTGATACAACAGACAAACTTAGCTGGGAATTTGGGACTTTCATTTAGAAAGGAGCGAACTCAAGAAGTTGAAGGCAAACTACTTTCATATGAGCTTCCTCCCTGCCTGCTGAGTTGTGTCTGCCTGATCCTGGATGTATTGTACATACACAGAGTTTGTGGCTTCCCCTCCTCTGGAGTCTCTGGAGTTTTAAAAGTAATGCAGTGTGTCTGCTCAAACAAAAGACCTTCAGCTGGGTGGCCTCTAGACAACGGAAATGGACTGCTCATATAGCTCTGGAGCTGGAAGTCTGGGGCCAGGCTGGCAGCAGAGGCAGGTTCTTAGGATGCTGCCATTGCTGGTGGCACATTACCAGCTTCTGGGATGGTGACATGGTGGTGGAAAGAGGACAAGGCAGCAAGTCCTTTCCCAAGGGCCCCACTCTCAGGTGAGATCACCCAAAACGTCACTTTCTAATGGGATCATATTAGAAGATAAGATCTCAACATATTCATTTCTGGGACACATACACATTTACTCTACAGCGGAAAAGTGACTATTTTCCCCAAATAAACTGTACCTTTTACAAGGCTGACAACCCTAACTAAGGTAGCTAAGATGCTCGCACAAGGGATGAGCACAACTATTTTGGATGGCCGCTTAGCAAGAGCTATCAATTTTCAAAATGTACCTGGGGCTTGGTAATCTTGTTTCTAGAAGTGTATTCCACAGATACATTTCATACAGCTAAGTAGACATGCCTTGCAGGGGTGCCTACTGTGTGTTGTGTTTTCTTTAGTGCTATACTGTTTTATTTTGTTATAGCAAAAAGCCAAAAACAAAACCTAAAACAAGCCATGGCTGCTTGCGCAGTCCTGTGATCCCTGCACTGTGGAGGCTGGGGCTGGGGGCCTTGAGTCTGAGGCCAGCCTAAGTAGTAAAAACTTGAGTCAAAACAAAACAAAGAAGCAAAAGTAAAGCAACACGTTGAATACCTCACGAACGAAGCAACGATTAAACAAACTGTATTATATCCATTCAATAGAATTATCTGTGCAAGGACATAGGACATTGTACTGGCTGGTTTTGTGTGTCAACTTTGACACAGGCTGGAGTTATCACAGAGAAAGGAGCTTCAGGTGGGGAAGTGCCAGATCCAGCTGTGAGGCATTTTCTCAATTAGTGATCAAGGGGGGAGGGCCTCTTGTGGGTGGTACCATCCCTGGGCTGATAGTCTTGGGTTCTATAAGAGAGCAGGCTGAGCAAGCCAGGGGAAGCAAGCCAGTAAGAAACATCCCTCCATGGCCTCTGCATCACCTCCTGTTTCTTGACCTGCTTGAGTTCCAGTAATAACTTCCTTTGGTGATAAACAGCATCATGGAAGTGTAAGCTCAATAAACCCTTTCCTGCTCAACTTGCTTCTTGGTCATGATGTTTCTGCAGGAACAGAAACCCTGACTAAGACAGACACATATGTGTGATTTTTTATAAAAGGCAATTACAGTTTTTATGTGTAAATTTGTTACTATCTCCCTTAGAAATATCTGAAATTTAACATTGATTACCTTTGAGAAAGTCTGTTTAATTTTTCACAATTTTGTATTTGTTTAAAAAAATAACATTTCTAATGTCTTTTTTGTTTTTAGACAGAGTACCCTAGATTGTGCTGGAACTCATGGCCAGTCTCCTGCCTCTGCTACTTGAATGTTGTTTACAGTATGTTTCACCATACCTAGTTCTCATTTTTCAGTTTGATTTGTTATTTCTATACTATATATTGAATAAGTAAACTATGCTTCCAGTCTACAGTTACCAAAGGAATGATCTCACCTTATACAAATATCTCTTGCTCCTAAAATCCATGAGACTGCAGGAGATGAACTGGCATACTTAAGATGATAAAGAGAGGTTAAATAGTATTTACTGTTATACAAATCATGCAGCAAGGAGAACTGAGGGCTAAGTATCTTCAAAGTATAAGATGGCTTTGTACAATTTCACTCAAAAAACTGTTTCAGTAATATTGGTATCAATGAGGAGACCCCTGGGGTTTAAGTCTTGGTTCAAAAGCAAGCCAGAGAAAGATGAATTACTACTCCTACATGCATTTATAGTTTCTGTGCTTTGCATGAGGACATTCAGAATCAGATTGTAGCCTTGAACAGCACACTAAGCCGAAAAAACAGAAAGAATGGGGGCCTCTGGCAAGCTTTAAGGAAGTTGTTGGATGATTTTGTTGCTGTTGTTATTTTGGTCTATTTCTGATTTTTGATTTTGTTGTTCATTTTTGAGACAGGGTCTCATGTAGCCTAGGCGAGCATTGATCTCCTTCCCAAGTGTTGGGATGGAAGGCTTGACCTACCATGACCCAGCTGTGATATGGTTCTGTACAAAATAATTGTCTTACACTGTGAATTTTCTAGTAGAAGGTAATTTTCTCCTCCTTTAGTAATTTCCCGGTTTTCAGTGATCTGGATTTGCCATTCATAAACAGAGCCTTTGGGGTCAGCATTCATGGTTTGCTTCTAGGAGATGGGAGTCAATAAAAAGTCAGCAAATCGGTTACCATGGAGAGGTGAGGCCTTGAGTCCCTAGCAGCTGGGAAACTGGGGGATGAAGTTGGACCCAACTGGCCATGCCCTTGCCTTAGAACCAGAAAGCCAATGAGGCCACACTCCCTGGTTACACTTGTGGATATCTCATCCAATGTTACAACCAAATGGTGTCACCTACAATTACATCACATTTAAAAAAATGCTTCTGACAGCCTGATGATTTCTGCATTGTGTTCCTCGGTTTCTCACACATCTACACCGGTCTCACACATGCCTGTCCCTCCAAAGTTAGCATTCCTAAGGAATCCTGTGGACCTCTGTGAAGATCAGACCGGATAAGGCCAGCAACAGAAGAGCCCAAGTTTCCAAGTCCTGCTTAGTTCCCCCAAATTATTCTGCACAAGTGGGGTACCGAGCGAGGCTTCAGAAAATGATCGATTAAGCCTGAACTTGACTCTCTGGGTTTAGCAGTTAGGTAAAATCCCACCGCACTTGAATAGTTCTAAGCTAGCAATTTGTTACCCTTTATCCTTTAGTGGAATCGGCGAACAGGTGGTTTGAAGAAGATCACCCAGTATATTTAGCTTCTGAAATTTGAGCAACGCGAGATCTGATTGGTTGTTCCTCCCACATGATAAGTCGGGAGCGCCGGCACCCCTGGTGGCTTTTGCCTGGGCGTCTCAGGAGGGGAGAGCGGGAGAGGATTTGCTGCTGGCCAGGGTTATTCGCATAGCTCGAAGGTAAGGACCAATTATGTCTTCTTCTGGGATGTTCTCCTGAAAGAATGTTCCATGATTTCCCTTGAATTATTTTCCAAAGTTTGGAGTCTATAACTGGGGAAACCGTGGAGAGACAAGGCTCGGAAGACCCGTTTAGTCATGTCTGACACAGAGCGTGTTAGGAGGTCCTGCCCACTCCAGCTGTTGCTTGACCACCGTTGGCTGGTCAATTGAAAATACCAATTTTCTCTTTCATTTTTGTCTTAACTATATTCCTATGAAGAAATCTCTATGGTCAGTGTTCCTATATTTATCCCACCACGCAGAGCTTCCTTTGCCTCAGAAGGACCAGCAGTTTCGCTAGCTTAACAAAACCAGCCACTCAGGGTATTGGTTTACAGTCAAGCATCTCTGGGAGAGGGACAGCTGCTCTCAGACATCATAAGGCTTGTATGGGGTGGCCATTCTCTGGCGTCAGGCCGAAGGGCCTTCAGTCTTTCCCCAGTTCCAGAATTAGAAATCTAGGCCAAAGACTGGCAAGCTAATGTGTACTTTAAGCAATGTTTTAATTTTTTTCTTTCTTATTTTTCAGGCTTGAACAAGAACTACAGAAAGGAAAAAAATATCCGCGGAAGCCAATGGTTTTCCAGAAGAAAATAACCCCGTTGCCTTGAGGTTTCTATTTTATTTCAAAATTTGTGGACAGATTTATTCTACATGTTCTAATATTAGATGTACTTCATATAGCACTCTAGACCAAGGCAGAAAATTAAGTTATCCTTCCTAGAATTTGGGGGTTATGAGGCAAAACTCCAACTACTGAAAGCCACACTCAATTTTCTTCTGCTAAACATTTTGCTTGAAAATATTTTCTGCTTAAATGTTTGGTCATTTAAATTCCATCTCTTGAGTCCAAACTGCATTATTCTCTTTTTACAAAACTTGAATTGAGAAAATCCTGGACAGGTAGCAGTGCTCAGGGTATATAGAAGGTATTAGAGAAAACAGAAGCTTTGATTTGTAAACTGTTTTACATGTCCCTTAACCCTCTGTATGTATATGCATACACATACACATATACATATATATACACATACACGTACACACATACATACATACATATATGTGTGTGTAGAGTGGGTTGGTTTAAATTTTCTCTTCTGGTATAAGAAAATACTAATATATTTTCATTTGTATGGCGTATGTAAAGTTTGTAGGTGCCACTACTACTCTGGAAAAATGGCGGATGAGGAAGAGTATGAGGAGGTGATAGAGGTAAGAAGGAAGCCCCTCTGGCAGCAAAGCACTCTATGTAGTGACAGCTGGAGTCAGGGGCTGAATCAGTCATTTGAAAAAACACATCATCTATTATAAAATCCCAAACAGTCACCATGAAAGTACAAAGAAGGCGTGTTTCCTGTTCAGTTTCACAGTAGCTATGAGACCGAGAAGTGAAAGGGAATAGCACTACTCCCCAGTTTCACTCTTTCTTAAACGCTCAAAAAACCCTCACAAACCATCAACGCAACAAAGAAAGGCCAGGGTGTGGGTGCGGATAGGTTTCACTTTTTCTTTTAAAAGGATTGCTCTCCCACCTCCCAGCCCCAGTGGACAGAGGGCCCTAAGCACGCTTCCCAGCGTCTACACCAAGAGACAAGCAGACTCATAGACGGCTCCTCCTGTGTGTGTGTGTGTGTGTGTGTGTGTGTCCGTGTCCATGATGTCACAGATACAAGTATGAGCCCATGCAGGTTACAGAGACAGATGGAGCCTCTTAATCACCAACTCCATCATCCTTTAGTAAATAGGACGAGCTTCTGAATCTTGACTGAGAACTAAGACAGCTCTCTTGAGACGTCCTCCCAAATATCGGTGGCCTCCTGGCAGTTTTGCAGAATTAATGCCTACTTCACGTTAGTACTTTTGTAATCTCGGTGCCGCTCTCACCTTTAACTTTATCTTCTAGAACAGAAACCCAAAGGCTCGCTGCTAATCCACGTGAATGCACTGATATGAAACTGAAAGTGCCTAGAAAGTTCCAATTAACAGTGATCTAAATGGATGAAAATCTGTACCTTTTTTTTTTAAATGATTGACATTAACTAGAAGAACTGTCCCCAAACAAAACTCTGGATAACGGTGCCACAAGGCATACTTGCTAATCAGTCTTTTATTCAGGCAAAGAAAATTTTTTATTCTATAAATAAAATGACCTTTATGACTGAAGTGTCTAAAAGCCAACCTGCATCTGACAGAGGTGGTACACACCTCTCTGACTCATATGTTGATGGCTGCAGCCTTTCATGGACTGTACCATCACTAATGAGCATATTAATGTAAGTTCTGAGAAGTCAGAACTATCCCTGTTAAATAGACACACTATAAATTAAGTAATAATTACGGTTAATTCCTTTCCTGTTATGATAATCAAAGGACACTTTCAAGCCTCCAATCAGACTACTCCTTACCCATTCGGTTTGTGTAATCCTGGGCGTTGTGTTAGCCTTGACTGACCCAACTAGTCACGAGAGTGGGAGGGGATACTTTAGGCATTCTAGCTTTGTCATCTTGTTCCCTTTACTGCTGTATAGTCTGACAAGGACATGCTAATAGATTGCCTATCAGGGAGTCTGCAGTCTCTTTGGTCTCAGAAAAGAGCACAGGCATCTGGTGGTGACTCAAGAGAATTGGCTCAAAAGCAGTAACCAGTCTCAAATCCATAGCTCTGAAGGATCTTGGATACCTGAAATAAAATTTTTTCTGGCACTGTCTATATGGATTAACATATAGAAGGAGAAAGGAGCAATAATGAATGTACTGCCTAATTAGCAGAATAACTCTGAAAACATGAGATTTGGCATTCAAGTTAATGCCAGTCACTTGGATGATGTTGTGGTTTTTCTGTGAGCTTACTTCCAAGACTGATTTCCCCATTGGAAGATCCCAGAAAAGGTGAAAAACCACTTTGCTCACAAAAGCTGCTTTTACTAGAATGTTAAGAGAATCTAAACTCAATGGGAATCATCCGTTGCAGTTTGATATTTCTTTGCAGGCCACTCAAGTTCTCTGTGAGCAAGGGGATAGCTCCATTTGCCCTCAATGCTAAACGATATTGCTTAAAGTGTCAAATGGCCTTTGTCCTGTGCTGAAGTCACAGGGGTAAAAAGCTCACCTCTGTCCTGAGAGCACATGGCATTTATTACTATATATAAAGACATATATATATATATATATATATATATATACAAAAATTAAATTTTAAATGGAAAATAAATACAAGCGTAAGGAAAATTTAGTGAGCTTTATATAGTTATGACCACAGTGAGTAGTTCAGCTTGCCTGGGGCAAGGAGAGCTTACTACACCAAGGGCAGGAGAAATCAGGGCACTGAGGAGAAGTTTGCTTCAATATAGCCCTACCCCCAACACTTTTGGGTCAGAAATTAAAAAAAACACTTTTGGTCAGAAATTTAAAAAAAAAATCAGCATAAAGTCCCATGCTTTATTATTATTGTTATTATTATTATTATTATTATTATTGAGAAAACAAGCCAAGTGCTTCTTTTTCATGCCTCTGTTCAGTACATTGACCCGCAGGAACCATGCCTGCTGTTTGCCCAGCAGTGCTGGATGAGTCTGGCGCAGGATTCCACTCTCCTTAGGTACCAGAGACCAAATGTCAGCTGGTTCCTCTCTGCATCTATTTATTCCTCGTGATGTCAGAGAACAAAACTGGAGTGGGTTTCAGATGCAGGCTGCAGCAGGCCCAGTGGCAAACTGCAGCCTCACTTCCCTAAATCCCCTGAGGTGCCTTTTCCTTCCCTTTCTTCCTATAACAGACACCAACTAAACCTTGGCAACTCCCTCCCTTTCCCACAGAAGTTCTACCCCAGTTCAGCTAGTGAAGTCACCTGGTGCTTCAGCAGAGGCTGGGTGGGCAGGTGGGTGGGCTCACACCGAGTGGAATGTGGGCTATACAGTACAGGCAGCCATCACTCCAGAAGAAACTCAGTAATCCAGGGGAGATGGGAATAACAAAATATTAGTAAACATTTGCTCAAGGTAGGTTTGTGCTTTGCTTTATATTCAGTAGCAGTGAGTCCTGTCATAGCTTCCTGTTGCACATGCAACACCCTGGGAGCTCTTCCAAGAAGATTCTTTTAGATACTGTGCTGGTTAATTTTTGTCCAACTAGAAAGAGGGATCCTCAACTGAGGAATTGCTCCATCAGATTGAGCAGTGCACAAGTCTGTGGGGGCATTATTGATTCAGGATTGATGGAGAAGGACCTAGCCCACTGTGGACAGAGCCATTGCTGGGCAGGTGGTCCTGACTTGTAAAAGAAAGCAGTCTGGGGGCATCAGTGAGAGCAAACCAGTAAGCAGCATTCCTCCATGGTTCCTGCCTCTCCTCCCAATTGAGTTTCTACCCCGACTTCCCTGCCATGGGAACATGTTAGTCAAATAAATCCTTTCTGTCCTAAGTTGCGTTTGGTCATGGTGTTTTCTCATGGCAACAGGAAGCAAACAGAAGTTCTAAGGGGCAGATGTTTCTTACCCCTAGAAAATAGCTTCCAGTGACTAAGAGGCCCTCAGACCTCTCACCTCGCTGGACAGTTTGCAACTTTGTGTTAGATTGAATGTGTACATTTTCGCTTTCCTCGAGCTTCCTACGTGAAAATGGGTCCCAGACTAGGAACAGGCCGTCACCCTCCTTCTTCCCTGCAGATATTCCACATCACCTCAGCCAGGGAAACAACCTCACAGGTTCAGTGGAGGCAGGGGAGGGCTGAATGCTGGCGGCTCTGCCTGTTTCATAGACTCTTCTGTGCTCTGTTTACAGTACTACACTGAGGAGACGGTTTACGAGGAGGTGCCAGGAGAGGTAAGACTCTGCCCACACTTGCTTGAACTGATTCTCATTAGAGAAGAGCCTCTTTCTTCCCTCAGAGACAGAAAGAAGGAGAAGGGGAGTCTCTTGAGGGAGCTCACTCTCCTGCACCCAGAAGCTGGTGTTAAAAGACCATACTCCACATTCGATGGGCTAATTCCCATGTCTTGATGCTCTGCTTAGCTTGGATGGCAAGAAAGGGTTCCCTACTACTCGTGTGGCATGGTTTGTTGTGTGTGGATAAGGTTGAATGAGAGACTGACTTCTCTCCTAGACTGTCACTTGATGGATGGCTAGGACTTGTGATTGGCACAGTCCAGCAGTTTCATTACATAAAGTTGGAACTTATAGGGTAAAGTCTCTGCCACCAGGAATGGTGCTCAAAAAAAAAAAAAAAATCCCCCAGCCTAGTACTTTATTTTTTACGTGGAGTTGTTTCTCTTTGAGCATGCCACATACTAATAAAAGAAGCGAACTGTGACGCTTGCTCAAAGAGCCCGTGACTGGATCAAAAGGAACCGTGGTGGTTTCTTTGGTTTCTCACATCCAAGCCATGCTTTAGTAATGATAGGCAGAGTGTAACCAATTAACAGTGGGACTTGTCAGATTTACAGTAGCCTTAGCAGACTTCTCTTCCTCATGCTGATGCTAGAATTCTGCTTTGGACTAGAGTTCTTTGTCTTGAAGGGCATGATTTTCCAGAGGTCACTGAAGCCTCTTCTGCTTCCCCTCTTTCCCTCTTAACCTTGAACTACAGGCAAGCTTTGAATGTTAGCGTTTCCATCACAGCCTGCTGTAAGAAACGATGGTTTCCCAGCGACTGCGTAGCTAAGACTGTTGAGAGGATTCTTGCCCATTATGCCACCACCATTGTTCCGGTCCCCAATGTAAATGTCAATCTAGTTCAAATTAACGAACTCAGTCAGGAGAATAATACAATACTGATATGATTCATTTTTTAAAGGTTTTTGTTTTTCCCCATGATAAACAGAGTGACTAAATGCCTATAGGAATTGCAACTAACTGGTCTTTCTTATTCACTTAAAAGCTAGTATCAGGAATTTAAGCTTTATTTTTAATAACCTTTCATTTGCAGGTCTCCTTTGCTTTTTCTTGATCTAAACCACTTGAGAAGATTCTTGTTGTTTTGTTTTATTTTGATGGTGCTGGAGGCAGAGCATAGGATCTTGTACATGCTAAGCAAGGGCACAACCACTGGCTACAGCCTTGGTCCTCACTTAAGAAGACATGATTAAGTCTTTCTGATTTTTTTATGTTACCTTAAGGTATTTAATAAGCACTCTGAAAATACAGGTTACAGATGACATCACAGTCAATATTCAGGCTGTGTATGTTACATGTCTTCATATGGATGTATGAATATAATATTCATCTTCCTGCCTTGGCTTGTTTTTTTGTATATGGAAAAGGAGCACCAGGGATGTCAGAGTGACTGGAATTAGAACATTATACCCGAAGGTCACTGTATTAGGTTTTACTTCATAGCCAAATGTTTTATTTTCAGACAATTACAGAAGTCTATGAAACCACAACAACAAGGACATCTGACTATGGCCAATCAGAAACTTCCACACCAGCGCTGGTACAGCCACAACCAGCAAAACCGGTGGAGCGGAAGAAGGTCATCCGGAAGAAGGTGGACTCGTCCAAGTTCATGACCCCCTACATTGAACACAGTCAGAAAATGCAGGATCTTTTCAGCCCAGTAAGTCGTAAGCGCCACCTCCTATGCTGGTTGTATGATTGAGAAGTTACTGATCATTTTTGTAGAAATGTGTCTTTTATGTGCAACTCTGGATTTTTGAGTAGTTCATCCAAGCCATTGCAACATCAGGATGAACCCTTACTGTTACCGCAAGATAACACAGGCTTCCAATTATAACACACGCGATGTATGGCCAATCCACAGCAAGGACAACACAAACATGAATATTTTATTTCTTATCTTATTTACTGGCATTTTGTTCATAGAAGCTGAGTTGCACAGTTAAACTGTCTGAGTGCAGGAGTTCTTAGAATAGCCAATGGCAAAAAAAACAATTACACAATGCTGATAAGAACCAGTGATTCAGAAAAATCAACATCAGACTGAACCCATTTAAAAGTGAGAAGCAGCGAGCATTTAAGGGTAGCCCAGAACCATGGTTTTCTGCACAGCTACACAGCCGGTTTGCCTGCAAGACTTAAAACTATGAGTGCTCAAGGCATTCTTGTTTAACTAGTCTGAGGCTCAGTCTGGTACAAATGGAATCTTCAAAACTGCCAGGTGTCCTCACATGCACCCCGGACTCTGGATGACTGAAGAGTCAATGTTCACTGTTTCTTACAGTCCCAAGACACTCTTGTAACACACAGTGCCTGCCAGAAAAGCCACACCTATTTCAGTAGATCTGATTGGTTGATTTCCATGTCAGGCTAAGATCTTTCTAGGGAGTTTGATTCTCTGTGTTCTAGATACTTGAAGAGGTGTGCCGTGGTTCCGGGGGGATCACATGATGTGGGACCAAGACCAATGCCTAAAGCTTCCATGTTTGATTGTCCTCTAAAGATTCGATTTTGGTTGTATTAACTCCTGGAGATTATGAAGTCAATTTCTAATTTGGATCCTTGAATGACCTACCATGAAGGATTCTAAACAAGATTTCTTGCTTCCTTTTCTCTGCAGTGTTCAATAAGGACAAAATTATCTCATTAATTTATTGCCATATAATCTCATTAATTTGGACATTAGGAACCTGGAGTTTCTGATATTCTGAGTGGAGGGCTGACAGCCTCCCACAGATCGCCAGTGGTTGAAGTCTAAATTGGCAGTGTAATTTAAATTGTTGACTATTCAAGAATATTCTTTGAGGGCCTTGATAGTTATAAACGATGCATATTATCACTAAAGCAAGGATCCACTGAATAGCTAGCAGAAATAATAACTTTGCATATCATTATAGAATGGTCCATAATTCAGGCTTCCCATTAATTCAGCTGGCATCACAGCTTTGTAACCACTGCAGTTCAGCTGCAGCTTCTAAAGTGAATATTTTTGCATTGTATTAGCAATTAAATCTTTTCAGGCCTAAGTTGATTTCTAGAATAATTTATATTCAGGCTTTTGTATATGTGTGCAACTAAAAAAAAATAGAGAATTATTTTAGGGCATATCCAAGAGTTATCTATAACAACTCTCCAGGATCCTATCCTGTTTAGGAGGAACAGTTTACAAATCTATTTTAGATTTTGCTGAGAGTGTATGAGACAGAATGAAAGCTGTCACAACTGATAATAGTTATTCCTTAAAGGATTTAAAGAAAAAAAAAACAGATGAGGATATGTGTGTGTGTGTGTTGCCTGAACTTTCTGCTGCTGTCTGGGCACGTTCCAGGCTAATATCTAGTGTTCTTTTCAGAATAAATACAAAGAGAACTATGAGAAAGCCAAGGGACAGCCGTACGCCATCACAAGTGATACTCCAGAACTTCGCAGAATCAAGAAAGTCCAGGATCAACTCAGTGAGGTGGGCTTCATTCCTCAAGTAAAGGAGGGAGCATTATGTAAATATGCCTGGCTCTGGGGTCCTGGGACACTAAGTGTAGGGAGAAGAAGGAGACAAGTCACTGTGAGCTAGTCCAGACATCCAGATATGGCATTAGCGGTGAATCATGTGTGCTCCGAATGAATCCAGAGAGACTTTGGAAAACTTGGCTTCGCAATCAAAGAGGAGACTATCTTCCAGTTATATTTTGAGTGACAGTGTTCTCTCACATGGAGTATAGTGAGGCTGAGAAGCCTCAGGCTGGAAGTTCAGCTAGCCAAGCAGACAAGTAGTAGATGCAGGTTCTCTGTGGGTCCTTCTAGCTAAAATTCAGGGTGTTTGCTTTGTGAGGCAGACATATAGTCTTTGGCTTATAAGAGCCTTAGCTATGTGTCCTTCCTTGTCGTGAACTTCGGGCATGTGTTGTTTCTGCAGGTTAAGTATCGAATGGATGGAGATGTTGCTAAAACTATCTGTCATGTGGATGAAAAAGCAAAAGACATTGAACATGCTAAGAAAGTGTCGCAGCAAGTCAGCAAGGTGAGGTCATGTTGATGATGGGTCGCCCTGGGATGTTCAATGGCATGCATAGCACCCATTTCTGTGTGAATTGACAGCCACAATCCTGCTGGCAGATAATGTGAACTGGATGTGTGCATGTAACAGCAGGCTCCACCCAAATGGGCCTATAGATCGCTGGGGTGGATTGAAGATTTCTTGACTTGCCTGAAGAGGCATTTGCTACTCTAATGGGGATGGGCGTGGGGTGTTGCAAAAACAACAGTCCTGATGTCTTATTGATTGATTGATTGATTGATTGCAAGATAAAAGCCAAGAATTTATTTGCTGTTTAAACTTTGAAATAGATTTGTAAGTTATCAGATGTTGGCATTGAAAATCAGAAATTTTCCTTCTTTCTTTATTCTTTTTGAGTATTCCTTTTTCATTAATTAATTAGTTAATATACATTACATCCTGTCTACAGTCTCCCCTCCCTGCACTCCTCCCTCCCCCAACCCAGATCTACTCCTCCATTTTCCCCCAAATAAGGTGCAGACCATCTTGTTTGTTTTTAAAGGGGTTTAGAAAGCAAAAGTTTTATGAGAAATTTCCAAATTCAGATGTGGGCAGCTAATTAAAGAGTTCTATAATATCATGTAAGTCAAAAGAAAAATGGATTAATTAGCCAATTGCAATCTTTGAAAGAAATTGAAAATCAGAGTCAGAAGGTGGTCTTGTTGTTATTGTTGTTGTTGTTGTTTAGCAAAAACTCATTAATGCTGAGAAGGAATACTGGGTTATTGGCATGGTCAACACTTTCCTGGTTGTGTGAAGCCAACTTTACTGTTCTGTCTGTCAAGCCATAGTCCATCTGTTTTCTCTCTAGGTTTTATACAAGCAGAACTGGGAAGACACCAAGGATAAGTACCTGCTTCCCCCTGATGCCCCTGAACTTGTCCAAGCCATCAAGAACACAGCCATGTTCAGTAAGGTGAGGAGGGCTAGCTCTCTCTAACATCGGAGGGCTAGCTCTTTCTAATGTCCCACCGCACACTCAGAGCCACAGCTGCTGGACTTTTGACAACTTGGAGCACAGTTTCCCATATGTTTTTGCAAGTAGCCTCAGGACTTGTGTGTGGCTATGACTTGATCAGAGGACCCTCAGATACTGTTGAGGAGCACACTTGGGCAGGGTGGCTGAAAGTCCCTGGAGATCCTGAACAACCTGTGGGTGGGAGCATAGCTTGGAGAGCATTAATAAGACACACCAGGGAACTGATTAGGATATTGACCAAGCAGTGGTTTGTTTGTTTTTAAATTGTCAGCTTTTCTTTGGATATCCCTGGCTGTCACACTAATTAGAAGTTTGTTTCATGATAGAAATTGGAGAAAATACTTCCCTGTTCCTTAGGCAGGAGGCAGGTAAAGTCATAGAGGGTAGACAACGTCTAAAAATAAGATTTTTCAGAAGCAGGACATGCTACTTACAACAATAAATAATGTGGACTGGATGTAAGGGAGAGGTTGCCTGTGACTTTCCCTGACCTCAGCCCTCAGTGCCTCATGTCGCCGATCGAGTTCAAATGATGTATTTCATGCATTGCTTGTTTTCTCAGCACTTCTTGCTCTTCTCTAATTTAGAAACTGTACACTGAAGACTGGGAAGCAGACAAAGGGTTGTTTTATCCCTATAATGACAGTCCGGAGCTGAGGAGGGTCGCCCAGGCCCAAAAAGCACTTAGCGATGTAAGTGAAACACACCAGGTACCATCTTAATGTGGGGTTGGGAAAGCCTGGGCCATGTCTTTAGAACCTTAAGAAAAATCCAAAGTCGTTATTACAGAGTTCCTGATGGAGAGTTGCAGGCAGAATGTCTTCTCCATGGATGAGCCTCTGTCTTCCAGTTGCCACTGTATGCATTTCATACCATGGCATAAATAATAGTAACAGTAGTTGGAAATGGATTACCTTCTGCTCGTTCAGAAGGAGGTTGCTTGATGTTCTATCTTCTTGTTGCAGTCTTTTTTTTTTTTTTTATAAACATTTTTTTTTATTATTCGATATAATTTATTTACATTTCAAATGATTTCCCCTCTTCTAGCCCCCCCACTCCCCGAAAGTCCCGCAAGCCCCCTTCTCTTCCCCAGTCCTCCCACCCACCCCTTCCCACTTCCCCGTTCTGGTTTTGCCGAATACTGTTTCACTGAGTCTTTCCAGAACCAGGGGTCACTCCTCCTTTCTTCTTGTACCTCATTTGATGTGTGGATTATGTTTTGGGTATTCCAGCTTTCTAGGTTAATATCCACTTATTAGTGAGTGCATACCATGATTCACCTTTTGAGTCTGGGTTACCTCACTTAGTATGATATTCTCTAGCTCCATCCATTTGCCTAAGAATTTCATGAATTCATTGTTTCTAATGGCTGAATAGTACTCCATTGTGTAGATATACCACATTTTTTGCATCCACTCTTCTGTTGAGGGATACCTGGGTTCTTTCCAGCATCTGGCAATTTTCTTGTTGCAGTCTTAGGGGCTAGCCTGTCCCTGGATGAGGAATCTCAGAGAACTTGAGATAAATGATCTTAAGTCCAAGACAAGCCTTTTTCATAGTACGGGTCCTTAGCAAGTAATAAATAGCTATTTATTGGAAGTTTAGTATATATGAATTTGTAGTAGGATATGAAAATTCATTCTTTTCCTTTAAAATATCATACTGGTAGGATAAAAGTATTATATGTCAAATAAAAATAAAAAGACCAGAAATGTCTTGATCGTTGCTGTGAGAAAGGTCACACAGAGGAAATGATAGAAATCTGGGTGATGATGAAGAAATACATTTTAGGTACAGGAACCACCTGAGCAAAGAGAAAGGGTGACATGAGTCTGGGGTTTTAGAGAACAATGAAAGTGAGTGCCTTGTCTGCAGAATTCTTATTAATTTGCTAGAGGAGGACCTTAAGAATCAGACTGATGTACAAGCCTGGACAATAAGTCAACATGAGGTGCAAATAAGGACAATAGGCCAATGGAAGTATATTCTAAAGAAGCTCTTAATAGATCAAGGGAAAACTCGAACTTGTGAGTGTTCATAGAACTCTAATTTGGCAGTGTAGGTGAAACAAAGGGGAAAAAAGGAATTGTAAAATGATAAATATTAAGTGTTAATGACAGTGGATATTGGAGACAAAGGAGAGAATGGAGCCATAGGAAAGTTTATTACCACATAACACATGTGCTTAAACATATGGATTATGGTGAAAGAAACAGGCGTAGAACGATGGGGAAAGTGTTTGGATCGAGACACTATAGATAGAGTAGATGTCGAGGCTGTGAAATCCTCATAGACATGAGATCAGGATAAGAGCTTAATGTCTAAAAGTCATCAGAATGAAGTGTGATGGCTGAAGACAAGAAACATATGAGGGAAGCGGAAGAGGAACAGGTAAGGACAGAGTCCTGGAGGACACTCAAGTGCAGGTCACCTAGAAAGGAACAGAGAAGCTGAAGGGGACTCTGGAAATGCCATGTCATGTAGGCACAGGGAGAGTTGGCCCAAAGACACTCCCTGCGCACCTCCCCTTTACCATAAAGCAACGACTAAGAAATGTTTCCATCCCACTTAAAGTTGGCTGTGCCTTTGAGATATCACAAAAATGAACACAAGAAAGAACTTATAATAATGAACTAAAAATCTCCACTCTGACTCTGCAGTTAGGAGACAGCTTTATTTTTATTGCTGACCAAGTATGCACTAAGTGTCACATTACTAGTATGGCTATTAATACTATTGTTAGCAACATGAGCTTTACAGTCCGTAGCTCAGAGACCAGGGTGAGCTGTTGTCTACAGAGCATACTCCTGTGTGGGCACGTAGCCTTCAAGCCGAGGCCTTATATTAGTCACTCTTGTTCTCTCTCTCTACCTTATTTCTTCATCTTATTAAATACTGTTTACCACATTTTCCTGTTATCTAAATGGAGACCAGGTGGCAAAGATTAAGAATGTCTTTAAACTGATCTGGAACACAAAATTCTAACCAGTCAGAACTCTGAGCACTGTTTGTGAAAAATAGAGACCTGGAGATCTGATTTCTCAGGAAATTTTTGATGGGTTGTCACACTTGATAAGCATTTCTCCTGTTTGAATGCTACTTTCTCCCTAAGGACTTAGAAGTCATGGAAAATTCCACTTTCCCTTTACCTAAAATAAAGTTTTTATATACTTAAATTAAGCAGGAGTGTGTATATATATTATTCACTTTTTTTTAAAAAAAGTCTTTTATATCCCAGTTAACTTGGTGATGGTCCTGAAAGCTGATGTTGTAAGTACTAAGTTGATACTATTAAGAGCCATTTAGACCTGATTAAGTATGATTGTGGTCTTGGAATGAGCCAATTTAATTTTTAATATAAATAAGAATGCTGTCATGTTGAAGTGAAGGTATCATGTGATAGAAGAGTTGGGAAGATGACTTCCAGATTAGTTTCTGCTGGAGTCAGTCCCTGAGCACCCTCACTAGTTAGAAGATTCAGGAAGGCATGCAGAAAGGAGAAAAGAAATAAAGGGACTCTGTGATTTATATATATTAGACTTCTTTTTAGAAAAAAAAAGGAAGAAAGACAAATGAACCTTTTATAGCCTGAAAGGAAGGAGGTTATAAGTAGGGAGAGACAGGAGGTGTGAGACGTAGTAGGGGCCACTGATAGAGCTATGAACAATCCGCAAGCGAGGGAATGGTGGAGATCTCAGGAAGCCCATGAGGACTGCTTTCACCATGAGGTGAGAGAAAAATTGTAAGTGTAAAGCTCCTCCTTTCTCCACAAGAGAGACAATTGGAGTAGCACAGAGTTCAAGACCTGCTTCTGGGAGTCTGGACACATCATGGGATGTTCAGGTTTCACTGAAGACAAAATGGCAGTTAGACATCATAAAGTCATAGAGTGTTAGACACAGAGCCCCAGGCAAGTCCCAGATCACAGTACAGAAAATTGGGTAGGCGACCTATAGAGTTCACGTTAGGTGCTTTGGCTTGAAGACTTACTCCCATATACCTTGTTCCTATACCCTTCTTAACCCCACTTATAGTGGTAGCAGCAGCACCCCATCGGTAAGTGTGTGTGATTCTCCACTGTACCACTCAGCATCCTGGGTAAAAGAATAGACTGATATGTAATTAAGTCGTCCAAAAGTGGGGGTGGTTACGTAGATGTGAAGAAAAGACAAGATTGAGCGTGGAGGCTGTTAGCGAAGAAAAGAAAACTTGCCAAACTTGCCATTGCCAAGGACGCTGCGAAGAAGATACAAAGAAACAGGCCGACCACCAAGAATCCCTGAGAAGAGAGAAGACTCAAAGAAACAGCAATGGGCAGGCATCCTGAGAGGCAGGGCGTGTAAACCAGGGGACAGTCGTGGCTCAATAGTGCACAATAATTAAACCTGGGAAAGGAAACTGGCGTTGTTGATTGAATGCAGGATGAAGAGGGCTCTTTTTCAAGTGTATATGAACATTCTTGTTTTTTACTTTTTGTCAGATTGCCTACAAAAAAGGACTCACTGAGCAGCAAACTCAGTTCACTTCCCTGCCTGATCCTCCTGACGTAGAATTTGCCAAGAAAGTAACCAACCAAGTGAGCAAGGTAAGCTCTGAGTGGTGGGTGGACCCTGCCTCTCTTGGAAACTTACTGATGGCAAACTTAAAGAAGAAACAGAAACACTAGGGGATATGATTGCATATGTCCTGCAAAAAAAAAAAAAAAAAAAAAAAAAAAAAAACCCTTTACCCCCAAAACAGCACATGTGCTAGTAGCATAAATGACTTCTGTGGTTAGTGAACTTGGTGACTCAGTGATTTTTAAATGTCACAGTCACCTCTTGATAAGGCAGCTTATTGGCTTATTGCCACTTGACATTTTCCAAGAAAGATACCCAGGTCAGTGACTAATTACGCCCTATGTGGAGGCTGTGGTTTAACTTGGGAGATGGGGAGACAACCCTCCCCTTCCTCCCCGCTGCAGTCTTACACCCCCACACTCTCAGTCAGATGTAGATAGACTGTATGAGTGAACTCTCAGACAGGGCTCCGTGGCCAGTGGAGGGGCCAGCACTTTAGAGCTTTGAAGCCCCGGCAGGCTGCTTCTTTTGCCTCCTATATTTAGCCAAATAAAGTAACTCTCAAGGATGCAGCTGTGGCAAGGAATGCAGAGAGACAAGTGTTGGGTCCGTGCATAGGCGGAGCTAAGTCCTGTGGTGACCAGGTCCTGTCAGGCCACTGTCTCTAAGACCCAGCTGTTTTATGAACCTTTCGTTTCCTCTGAAAGTCTAGACTCAGTTCATCTTCTGCTTCAATTTTGACTGAACTCAATTTCTTTTTTTCTTTTCTTTCTTTTCTTTCTATTCTTTCTTTTTTTTCCTAGAGGTGGGCTCTTGATAGAGGAGAAGAAAGAAAAGATAGAAATGATGTAATCTCTCCAGCAGTGTCTTTAGCTCCTCCATTTAAAGAATATTTAACGTAAAACCCAGGGGCTGTGTACATATAGTAAAATTAATGAGAACACTAGCAGCCTCCCCACCAGGGCTGAGCAGAGGTTAACTGGAGGACCTTGCATATTGGAATGGCTTCTGGGTGTGTCCATAGCAGAGAAAAAGATAGAACAGAAAGATTATTTGGGAGAAGCTGTCTTTCAAGTGGTTATTTAAAAAGAATCCATTTTTTAATATGTATGTAAAGACTATTTCAGTTCAAGTAGAATTCTTTTTTATCTAATTTGAGCATGCAGTATGGACATTTGGTAGTGACCCTTTTTATGATTTATAGATTCATATATTTAATATATTACATTTATATATACATATACATATATAAATATACATTATTATTCTCTGTGATAATTACAAATAATGAAACCAAAGTTGGCTTTTTAAAAATAAAAGCTATGCTGCCTTTGAAAGATAATCTTATTATTACTTCAGTAGGTCATTTTATCATGTAGGTCCATATTTATAGTATATTCTGATTTTAAGGAAGCATTTACTGAAATTTTTCCCTGTTCTTTGAAAAAAAAAAAAAACAGTTCTGGAGGTGACTTTTAAGTGTCACCTTCAAACTTTCCTGTAGTTACTCTCTGCATCAATTTAGTCCCACCAATGAGATTCATGGTGTGCTTTTCAGTAAGGTAGCCCTTAGACAAAGCTGACAACCAAGCTCTTAAAACATGACTAGAAAAAAAAAACACCTGAAAATATTAGGGAATTTGGACTCCTACAATAAATTGTATGCAGAGTATCTTAAACAGCAGGCTTTAGCTTCTCAAAGCCTCAGAAAATTGAAAATCAAAATGAAGTGCCATCACATTGTGAGCTAAGAATTTAATTTACAAATTGGAAGATGGCACATTCATGAATCTGTTTCCCTAACACTGAAAGTCTTCACACAGGAAGCCTAAACAAATCAAAAACAAATATAAAATAGCTCATCATTTTATACCAACTGTGTGCTGGAATGGTAGTGTTTTGGATCTATTAGGTTAAGTAAAATATATTCAAGTTGTTTTCCAACCTGTTCTTTTGCATCTTAAGTGATATGGCTTCTGGAATAGCCTCGTGTTAGGTCTGTTTGGACTGCACACTGACTGGAGAGGGTGACACGGTATTGGGTACTTGGAAAGAGTTGCACACCTAACTTTGACCTTGTAGAATAATCTGAGCTGAGTGGCTGAAGATGAAGGTCACTGGGTTTGGCCATGGAGACATAATTTATCCAAGTCTTACTCTGATTCTAAGTTCTTAGTATCTGTAGTGCATCAAAATATCGGTCTATCTAGTGAGGAATATTGTACATGGTGGCCAGTCCATCCAGCAACCAAGCATCCAAGCACAGAGGTCCAGGCTGCCCAGGGGGACTTCTTTGTGATGCTCTCCCTCGTTTTCCCCACTGTCAGGATTTTTGGATCCCTATCTCAGCATCACTGTAGCACCTTTTCCTCCAAAGTAGATTAAAAATGTCTCCTTTGTTGTCTCTCTTTCAGACATTTAAACTCTTGGCATGTCCTCGCCAAACTGCACCTTCCATGTCTGTTGTCTGTCTTACAGCTTCCTGTTCAGCTGGTAATGACCACAGGCTGACAGTGGTTGTCTTGACGTTACATTCTCTTCACAGGCTCTCCTCACGCTCCTTCTCAGAGTATATTCACTTCCCTTTGTCTTTGCCAAAATCATGGGCTTCGCGCCAGCACCCTTCCCAGTCTCGGGTATACTTTGTGACTGTGACTTAGGTGAATAATTCAGGAGAGTTGTTCTTACAACAAATATTTCAGGCAAGGGGATAGGCTCACCAAGATTAGCTGAACGTGGATTCTGCATACAGCATCGGGAAGTGCTTTTAGTTTCTCTGTGCCTACCTCTTTGCTTCCTTCCGGTAGTTTCCAGTGGAATCTAGAAAGCTTTTATGAAAAGCATGTCTTGCAGAGGCACATTGTTAAATAACATGGAGCCCTGATCTTCTGAAATACTCTGTTGCATTGAACTAGGGAGAGTCCTGTGGATCTCAGCATAAGGCATTTATTGGGTCTTGAAAGTAACTCTGGACCAACTATGGGCAATAAAGAAACCCAGTGAGGATGCCCCACATGCTCTGAAAGATAACTCCTCTGCAAATGGAAGTAAGGTAGCTCAGTGCTTAGCTGCCTAGAAGAGAAGAGATGTGATTAACTCCTTTCATTTTCTTTCCATTTGATAACCATTAAAACTACCGATGCCTACTTGGAAAGTGGAAAATGAAGCCATCAGTTTAAGCAAGACATCAGGAAACCTAATTTGTAGCCCAGTGCCCTTAGCTGACTGATGGTGAAGAGGGCCTACAGTTTGAGGAAACAACTACTGTGCCTACTGACATGTGGCTACCTCCCCTACAAAGTCAATATCCAGAGCTTGGAACTGACCTGGAATACTTTCCTCTATTAAATAAAAGTTTCAGGGAAAAGTTCAATCCAATCTTCTAGGCTGTCATTGATCAACTTCAGGTACAAGAGAGTGGGAGGGAAGATTAAGGAGAAGGTTTCCGGGTAAGACAGAAAGTTAGATGCTGGGGTTTTGATATGGGGGAGACTTCCCACATGGACAGTGCCTGCCCTTTCCCCTAGTCTTCTAGTCAGAGGCCTGTCCCTTTGACCTCCTTCCTTCCTGCACATAAAGGGGAATGAGGAAGGTATCCTCCTCAGCAGTTAGCAAGCTCCAGCCACCCCTTCTCCCTGCAGTGTGACCCCTGACCAACATAGCTGGACTTGGGCATAGGCTGTGAGAGATCAGTCCCCAGTCAGACCCATTGCAGGAAGAAATAACCAGCCTTTATTCCTGGAAGGTACAAAGAGAGGAAGGACCTTGGTTGCGATGTCTAGGTGTTTTTGTACTCTGCTCTTTATCTTGTTTAACTATTCCTCAAAAGCCACAAGTCTACTTCTGTTTTGATAATTACACTCCTACACTGTTCTCCCCAGCAAAGCTACACACGCAGCACGCGTTTCTCTGTAGTAGGCCAAGGCCAGTAATAGTATGTGCTGCTTTTCAACTTGATGTTACAGAGACCTCTGCATGTCAGCTTTTTGATGCATCAGGCCTCATCCGTTTGCCTGAAATCCTGAGCTTCCTGGAATTCTCCCCCCCCCAACTCCCCCACACCCCTGCACAGAGGCACAGAACCTCAGAAAGACTTATCTGCTGGAAGATTAAACCCTGAGATGAGGGAGCATCAAAAACAAACAAACAAACAAACAAACAAACAAACAAAAAACCTGAAATGGTCTTCTGTTCTTTGCTTTTTATTTCTGAATATTTTTATTGTTTTCCTTATTTAGTTTGGCTTTGTCTTTTTGACTGAGAGTCTTACTATGGAACTCAGGCTAATTCTGAATTTATGATTCCCTTACCTCAAACTTCCAAATCTCTTTTCATTTTTTACAGATATCTGCCACCATACTCAAATTAAACTTTGGAAACTTTAGTGTTTCTGGGTACTTTATTCATCTGTCAGATTCTTAAGAACTCTGATTCCCAAAAGATCAGAAGTACTTCTACAGGCAGCCTTGGCAAGTCCCCAAATCAATTAATTCACTTTCATTTTGTATTGGGGATTTACTTCAACAGGGGAGGTGTCTTAGTTAGGGTTTCTATTGCTGTGAAGGGACACCGTGAGCATGGCAACTCTTAATAAGAAAAAACGTTTAATTGGGGCTGCTTACAGCTTCAGAAATTTAGTCCCTTATCATCATGGTGGGATGTATAGTGGGTAACATGCAGGTAGACATGGTACTGGAGAGGTAACTGAGAGTTCTACATCTGGATTGGCAGGAAGTAGGGAGAGACAGACACTGGGCCTGCCTTGAGCATCTAAAACCTCAATGCCAACTCACCAGTAGTGATATACTTCATCCAACAAGGCCACGCCTACTCCAACAAAGCCATGCCTCCTAATAGTGCCACTCCCTGTGAGCCTATTGGGGCAGTTTTCATTCAAACCACCAGAGGAGGGTAGCTGAATTAGTTAGTCTAATTTAAATTTTTTTGTTCTGTTTTTGTTGAGGTAGGGTCTGGTCTTTCTGTCTTGAGATCAAACCAGGATGACTTGATCTCAAGATTTTCCTGTATCTGCCTCCTTGGTATATATGGCAGATCTAAGTCTTAGCCAAATTCAGTTTCTCTTTCTGTCTGTCTGCCTCTTTCTCTGTCTCTCTCATCTATTATACAATTTTCTCCATTTCCTTATGATAATAGTTGTCATTATTATAATTATTGTACCATACATTTGTTTAGTACCATAGATACACAAACTATCTTTAGCATATGATCTTGCTTCATCTTTCTAGCAATTTTCTGTGTAAAATACAGCAGCAGCCCTTGGGACTAAAAAAGTCAAAGTGTTGGAATATTAAGCCAAAACTTTAATAATGATAGTGTCCAGTCATGGCCAATAAAAATCCAGAGATCTAAAATGGACAGTTATAAAAGCTGTTTGCTGATAATTAGCATATTGACTATTGCAAAAACAGGAATTTGGGAAATAGGGAATTTGGGGGAAAGATGTACTTCCTTTAACACTGGTTCTGTACATCAAAACTTGGGTTGTAATGATATACTAGCGAAGGACTTTCTATTTCCATGAAGGCTGTGGTATAGGTGCATGCAAGCCTCTTGACTGTCAGTGATGATATCTTTGGCATAACTGTATGAGCCAAGGAAAAGAATCATTCTAATCCTGCTCTAGCTTTGCCTTATGGTTCCAGATCTGGGCTTGTATAGGTTAATTCTGTTCCAAGAACACATGGGTCAAGATAATTCACAGCAATATGTCTTAGGTCAGTAGTGAGGTAACTTCTACACAGCACAATTTGAGTTAGAGTCTAAGTCCCCAAAGTCAACAAGGAAAGATAGTATTCTTTCCTCCTCCTCCTCCTCCTCCTCTTCTTCCTCCTTCTCCTCCTCCTCTTCCTCCTCCTCCTCTTCCTCCTCCTCCTTCTTCTTCTTCCTCTTCTTCTTCCTCTTCTTCTTCTTCTTCCTCTTCTTCCTCTTCTTCCTCTTCTTCTTCCTCTTCCTCTCCACCCCCTCTGTTCTCCTTAAGTCAACTTTCTTGCTGGGTCAATAGACTAGAGTGCAAGATAACATGAAGATTTTCATTGAGGACCTAATATGAACCTTGTCATGATATTTAATAGTGTGCTATATTTAATTCCTATTTGTCAGTTCTTGAATTTTGTTTTTGTTTCATTTCTTTTTGTTGTTGTTGTTTACTCCTCCAGCAAAAATACAAAGAAGATTATGAGAAGAAAGTCAAAGGAAAATGGAGTGAGACACCGTGCTTTGAAATTGCAACAGCCAGGATGAATGCAGACAATCTCAGCACAGTAAGACAGGATCTGGGGTCAGATGTCCTGGGAGGGTAGTCCTTTCTCTAGTAGCTTCCAACTGCTTGGAACATGTCAAGGATTTCTAGGTCAAAAATCTTGACCAAATCATATGGTTTCTACCTTAATTTTCATAGGAACAACATGGTGAGGAAACCTTCTTACTAATTGCAAAGTACAGTTGGCATGAGTCAAAGAGGCTCATTGTAGTTTATTCTTTGCCCACTGAATAAAGTTGTACATTTATAACATTGATTGATTTAGTTTCATTGGAAAACAGAAATCTAATTCTTTTTCATTCATCTGCTCTGGATTTCCAGTCCTCTTTCCCAGTGGGCCTTTCCAATTGTTCTCTCAGCCTGTTCTAATTGTCTAGACCTCTGTTAAGCCAATAGTCATTTTGGCAATGCCCATGTATTCTCTGATCAAAAGCTTACTGGCCTAAACCAAAGGGGAGGGAGCATGTAGACTCTGGGTCTCGGCCTAGTACACACAGTCGTGGAAGTCTATCTCCACAGCTCTTCTCCAATATCTCTACTGTCTTACAGAGGAAGTATCAGGAAGACTTTGAGAACATAAAAGACCAGATCTACTTCATGCAAACTGATACACCTGAGTATAAAATGAATAAGCAGGCTGGAGTCGCCGCTAGCAAGGTATTTATCTTCAGTTCTTTAGTGGGATAAACTCAAAACTTGTATATACTGAAAAAGGTAATTGGGGTAGATTCTTAAGGAAATTATCAAAGCTGAGGCTAGTGCATAGTAGAATCCCTAAAAACAATAAAAAGGAAAATGCATTGCAATGACAATAGTATCCTTAGCAGCACCTAATTGCCATTTTCGCTCATGGGGTGGAAGACCTTTTGCTGGCCAAAAATATGACAGGAATTATCTTAGCTAGCAGTACTTCCACCAAAAAATATAACTGGCAACCTTATATGAAGCCATGTGCTTCCCATTCTACACTGTGGCAGGTCTTGTGTTTTTACAAGCTGGTATTCACAAATAAGATCAGACCCATGGATATCTTCCTGTGCCCTATAGAGGGACTTTGATAAAAGGGTTATTCCTTGACATTTTTAAGTAGTATGATTTTTATAAAAGACATAAATGATAAGGCCAAGTAAATTTGTTTGACCAATGCCCTTCCCAGAGCATTGGTTCTGTCAGAGGAGAGAAAGCAGGAAGATTCTATTGCTTAGAAAGTATAAGGCCTTTTTTCCATGAAATTCTTAGACAAATGGATGGAGCTGGAGAACATCATACTAAGTCAGACAATCCAGTCTCAAAAGATCAATCATGGTATTACACTCACTGAGAGGTGGATATTAGCCTAGAAATTGGAATACCCAAGTCATAATCCACATATTAAATGATGTCCAAGAAGAACGGAGGAGTGGCCCCTGGTTCTGGAAAGACTCAGTGCAGCAGTATAGGGGAATACCAAAACAGGGAAGTGGGAAGGGGTGAATGGGGGAATAGGGGGAGGGAAGAGGGCTTATGGGACTTTCGGGGAGTGGGAGGCCAGAAAAGGGGAAATCATTTGAAATGTAAATAAAAAATATATCAAATAAATAAAAAAGAAAGTATAAGGCAGTGGTATTTTGGATCAAGATATCAGCAAGACAAGGGATGAGAAATATTTAGGAAGTGGGGCACACTTGATTTGTTGAAGTATTGGATCAGAGAAAGCTTTCTGACTGCCTCAGTTAAGGTTTTACTGCTGTGGACAGACACCATGAACAAGGCAACTCTTATAAGGACAACATTTCACTGAGGTTACCTTACAGGTTCAGAGGTTCAATCCAGTATCATCAAGGTGGGAACATGGCAGCATCCAGGCAGCCATGGTTCAGGAGGAGCTGAGAGTTCTACATCTTCATCTGAAGGCTGCTAGCAGAATACTCACTTCGAGGCAGCTAGGATGAAGGTCTTAAAGCCTACACCTACAGTGACACACCTACTCCAACAGGGCCATACCTTCTAATAGTGCCACGTGGACTGGGAAGCTAGTTGCATGGGGCTTCCCTTGATGGATAGAGGGAAAATTAAAGAAAGAGAAGGTGATTGAAAGGGGTTGGAACAGGAGTTAATCTTCCAACATGTTACAGTTTAGATGTCTTTTAGATTTGCAGGTGAAAATATCAACTTGTTTGGTTGATTAGTATGAGTCTGGAGTTTCAGAGTATGTTTATGGAAATTTTACACACAATTTGTGTACGTTAGTGTGAGGATAAGTAATGTCATGAGACTAGGCAACACAAAGGATGTGGGGTGGATGGAAAGCTCCACAGACTGAACCCTGATGTGTTCCCATGTGAAAATTCCAGCCAAGCGAGAGGAGCACAGGGAAAGGTAGCAGGGTTGTTACATCAAGTGGAAAGGGAGAGTGGCATCATCACCTGTGCCAAGTGTACCACACAGGTCATGTGGTACACTTGCATCATCACTGGCAACCCAAAGAACGGTTTGGTTGTGTTTGCTTAGAGAGAGCTCATGACTGAATAATAAATAGGAAACCCTAAAGATCAGAATATATTAAGCTTTTTCAAGTGTTTTCCCAAAAGAAGCAGGAATGGGTGACAGCTTGTGGAAAAGAGGGTGACAAGGGAACGTTTTCAGATAGAATACAAAATTCCATGCTGCTACGTTGATGGGAAAGTCCAATAGAGAGGTAAAACCAAATCGATGCTGAGATAAAGCTGCTGGATTGATGTCCTTGAAGGAGGGGGAGGTCTGGTTTGTAAAATGAGAGATGCCTTTGTCATAAGCCCTAACAATTCTTCCATGTAATGGAGGCAGGCAGGATAGTAGGACTTATGACTGTCCCTTCTGCTCAATTCTGTTTTGCAAGAGAGTTTATAATTCCACGAGGTAGAAAGGCTGTGTAGGCCTCCTATGCCTATAGAGCCTATAGGGTAGCTTGTGCAGTAGTCTGGCTAAGCAGTAGGGTTGGCATATCTGGGTCTCAGTTATGTATCACGTACCATTGTCTGCTAAGCCAATTGGTTGTTTTGTAAGGTTTGTGAAAGTAGTGAATAACTTAGGTTGTACAACCCAGTAAATACACTATCCAAATAAACATCTTAGACTAGAGGTCATGCTCAGAATCAAGGTCAGTTGGCTGTTGGGCTCACTCGGGACATGTTCCTGGTTACAGGTTTTTTATTCCCCCAGTGCCCCAACTCAGTCCTTCTGCCATGGTTGGAATTTAAAGTACAAGGTGGGAATGGGAAGAAAAGCTGAAATTGCCACCATCCATCCTACCTGTCTCCTTCTTGTCCTGCCTGTATATGAAACGTGTACCTGCTTGATGCCTGGCTATAGGAAGGCCATAAAAATGAGGTTGATGGTGCCCCTAGCTTCTTGTCGCTAAGACAGATAGGCAACTGGCAGCTGGGACTTAAAGGCTGAGTGAAGGTTCTGCAGGAGCAGACATCTGGGACACAATGTGCTGCCACCATTTGTGTTTCTTTCTTTGTCCCAATATTTATGTGCCTTTCTCCTTTGGAGGACAGAGACCATATGCTGTTCTTTTTTGTGACTTTCCCAGAGCCAGGCACAGAATCAACTCCCTCTGATATTTTTTTGAATGAATGAATAAATGAATGAAAAGAAAAGTTTCCTGGAAATTCATGCACTCTCTGTACTGCTGCCATGAGTGTCTGTGGGTTTTATGGTTATAAAATGTCAAGCTGCCATTTTTCTAAAGACACATTGATTGTGGAGCCACGTCATAACTGCTAAAATGGAGATGAGTACAAAAAAATAACCTGTGGAGTTTCTTAATTATTTTATTTCATCCTACAGGTAAAATACAAAGAAGACTATGAAAAGAATAAAGGAAAAGCAGACTATAATGTGCTTCCTGCTTCAGAGAACCCACTGCTCAGGCAGCTGAAGACGGCAGGAAACGCCCTCAGTGATGTAAGTCAGCTCTCTTCACAGATGGTTTAACTGATGGAGTCTTTCTCCTTGTGTGGTACCCGCGTACCTGTGTAGTGTTACCAATGTGTACGGTTATAGAGGCA
>NC_067476.1:30723375-30750875 GCF_947179515.1 Apodemus sylvaticus | reverse complement strand
TCAGAGACGGCCCTGAGAAATGCTGCAAATAAGAGATATGCAGGAGGAAAAAGATGAACAGAGTTAGTCCCCAGGAATGCTTGGACTGCTCCAGAACATCCAGAGTGCCTATGATTTATTCTTTTTTGCAAAGAAAATCAGCACCTGAGAGAGCTGCCATGCACACTGTGTAAATCCTCTTCATCTGTTTGGGCCAATAATTATACTGACCTACCCAACGAGACATAAAACCCATGGAATTTTTATTCCCCGGATGTGGACCACGAGCCCTGAATAAGCAAGACTGCAGTCTTTCACAACCGGCTATATTTTTATTGATTTCATGTGTTACTTGAGTCTTGTTAAGAGAGGTGCAGCCTGCAAAACAAACAGAAAAGAGCATGTGCTGCCATTTGAGCGCTCTGTTCCGAAGGTTACGCCTATTGAAGGAATCTGAAAGGCAAGGGTGCCAGGAGGCCGGGCAAAGGTACAGAATGATATATAGTCTCGAGAACAAATGACACTTTTTATTTTCTTTCTAATTTCTACTTTCTCTCTATGGTAATTCATTCCTTTGGGAGGGGGGATGTATAACATGATATAAGATATCTTAGGGTTTTTTTGAAGGGGGATGGGGTTGGTGTGTGGGTTTTTTGTTGTTGTTTTGTTTGTTTGTTTTTTTCAAGATAGGGTTTCTCTGTGTAGCCTCAGCTATCCTCGAAGTTGCTTTATATACCAGACTAGCCCCAAACTCACAGAAATCCAGCTGCATCTGCCTCTCAAGTTGCTGGGGTTAAAAGGTGCATATCACCATGCCCTACAGTATAAGATATCTTTATCAATGCAAAAAAGTGATTGAGTGTTGTCATTTAGGACTAGTTCCTGCCTCAGGTTGCCATAACCATGACAAAATTACATGGAAATTGTTAAGTTTCTTATAATGTAGCTTTCCTTTTAAGACATAGTGTAAAAATCAACAATTGGCAGAGACGTAGTTAACATTTTGCTGATATCAGTTTAAATTTCTGTACATGATAAAATGGAATCTCTTGGTTGATCACTCTTCATTATTTCAGAAAATATTGGGTCTGCCTTTCAAGAATCTTATGTAAGACAATCTGAATACATGGTACCCTTGCCTCCCTCATGTTAATACCACCTTTACTCATGAATGTGCTATTCAGTATGGATGATGCTTTCATATAAAAGACCTAAAATATTTTAAGGCTTTGACTATGATTCATCTTAGAAGAGTCTAAACATCCCCAGCTCCTAAATTGTCCTCTATTTTCAATGATTCAGACACTGTACAATTTTTAGGTTTCTGTATATAGTATCCCTGGATCCTGAGAATCAATCTTTTTCTCTAGAAAAAAATGAAGAACCATTTCAAGATTAAAACTTTTAATTTAATTTGGTTTTTATAATAGAAAGCAATACAAACACAGTAGAATCTGTCCAAACTTTTTATGAAATTAGAGCAAAACATAGTTGATAGCAATGTCTGGCAAAAATAATTGATGTATTCATATTTATTATTGATCTGCTGACAATAATTTTGTATTTATTTCATTTGAAATTGAATTCACCATCAATAACAGATCTCCCCATAAACAATGGCTTAAACTCAACCATGTTCTTCTCTTACTTTTGCAATGTTCAAAGTATTTGTAATAAAATGAGTTGTTAAAAAGAAAAAACCTATAGTAACTAGGTTTATGATTTTTTAAATGTCAATAGGCTAAACTATAATTTTAATTCAAAATATTAAATGAGGAACAATGAAGTGGCTCAGCCAGCAGATCCTGAGTTTAAACCCTGGTACTTACATAGCGGAAGAAAAGAACTGATTCCCATAAGTATTCCTCTGACCTCCACATACAAGATGTGACCCTATGTTCACATATATACAGTAAATAAACATAAAAAATAAAAATCATATTAAATGCTTCAATATAAATATTAATCAAATCAAAGGGAACACCTACAGAGCATATTCTTTAATGGTTGTGATCTTCTGTAAAGTCGTAAAAGTATACAAGAGTATATAATTGATGTAATAATTGGACTTTTAAAAAAAATCTTAGCTGTCCTTAAGATAGAGAAAAGACTACAGAGATAATGTGAAATTTAAAGAGGACTATACTATATTCTGGCATCGTGCTTTAAACATGACGACGTTAGCAATGGACAACTCTAGTTACAATGTGTTATCTTCCTAAAAGGACACATAGCAATGATAAGGACTTGACTCAAACTCAATCACTTCCTAAACCAATAAGCGCATGCAGGCTTCTTGTACAGCAATAGGGAAAAATAGTAAGATCTTTTCTCTATTTTAGAAATAGAAACTAATTTGTTGAGATGCTAGTTTGTTTCACCTTCTTGCTAGGAATGTAAAGATCAAAAGCCACCATTTTTATCCTTCAGGACTCACAGGTAAGGGGAGAGAAACCTACTGATGGGTAATTGCACAGCTTAGGAACTATCTGATATTATGAAGCTACAGGCAGAACAACCTGGGAAGCCTTGAGACTTTTGTGGTAGGATAATGGCTTTCATAAGAAGTTCAGTGCATCGTGAGTAATGCCCTGAGGCCTAAATCATCACGGGATGCCTGAGCAGTTCTGAGTTGGTTAACGAGGTCATGGAGGAGAACAGGATGGCAGGGATAGGTGAGAGCACAGGCAGTATGGAAACAGACCCTCAAAGAACTTATGCTTTTCACTCTGTGGAGGGCAATGAGATAATAATAAGGCTGAATTTATTATTTTGTTTTCAGTGATACATCTTTGTGGATATGCACATGTGTGCATGCAAGTGTTGGGAAAGTGAGAGGCATGAGATGCCCGCTGTAGGTGGAGTTATAGGATGCTGTGAGCCATCCAGCATGGTAGTGGGAATAAAACTCCCTTCCTCTCCAAGAACAATACCGGTTCTTTTCTCTTTTCTTTTCTTTTCTTTTCTTTTCTTTTCTTTTCTTTTCTTTTCTTTTCTTTCCTTTTCTTTTTCTCTTCTCTTCTTTTCTTTTCTTTTCTTTTCTCTTCTCTTCTCTTCTCTTCTCTTCTCTTCTCTTCTCTTCTCTTCTCTTCTCTTCTTTTCTTTTCTTTTCTTTTTTTTAAGCCACTGAGCCACCTTCAGGCCCAATAATGCTTTAATCCAGAAGACAATCCTTTAGGTTTCCTTGTCAGTTTCTCTAGGCGTGTCACTTACCTACCTGTAGCCCAGGTTTCCATTTATGAGATTTATTGAGAGAAGTTTGGGGTGGGTTATTTGTAAGGCTCTTCATGATTGAAAGAGTTGGAAAAGAATTGAAGCCAAGAAACTTTTATCTTTCTAAAGTAATCCTTAAATGTTGAGGCCAGGCTGATCTTTCTTTATGGACTCTTTTATTCAGCTACTGCTCAGCATGTGTGAACCAAGGGTGATTGGCAGAAGAGAGGAGGGGACTGGAGGAAAGAGGGAAAGGCAGGATCAATAAGAATGTGTGTTTCAGAGGCAGGGGGCAGGGGCCAGCAGGCAGGAGCCAGAGGCCAGGGGGCAGGTAAAGAACAGTGAAATGCTGGTGTTCACTGATGAGAAAGAAATCATATAGAATACAAAGGCAAACAAACGAACAAACAAATCCTCACCACGATGAAAGCATTGACTCCGCCAAGTGTAGCTCTCACAGCCTACCTTTCAACCACCCACCTTCCTCCCCCACCCCCAAAATGGCTAGAGGTGTTCTGGAGATATTTCTGTTCAGCTTTTCATCCAGACTAATCTTTCTTCTTGTTCAAATAGCATCAGAAAATAATCGATCACAGGCCTCAGTCTGCAGAATGTGTGTGAAGTTCGTCTCTGGTTTCTTTTTCTACTGTTACTGCTTGACAAGCTAGAGAGCGGCTGCAAACATTCATCTTGAAGTATATCTCTGTCCTTCAGGCAAGTCTTCAACAACGCTGAGGGTTATGTATGCTCCAGCCAAGGCCCCTTTACCTTACAAATGCATGCTCAGAACCATCAAAGAACGGTTTTGCTCTATTACATATGTGCACATGTCAGCCCATACCCCCCACAAGGAGCTGTCAGCCTGCCTCTCTCCCAACCTGACTTTGCTTTAGAAGAGACTGCAGTGGTTCATAATGTTGGGAACAAACACTTGAAAATCAGAACTGATGTTTGCTGTAAACAAGTCAAATCATTGTAAGTCAAGTGCGGATTGTCTAGACCACAGTTTATACCCGTTGTCAGTACCACTTTCTGTATGGTTTTCTTAGTGAGTTTACTGGAACACTGTAGCAGCCATTGATTTTTAAAATCATAACCTTGATTTGTTCAATTTTTAGGGAAATGACTAAGGTTTTCTGAAGGAAAATGCTACCTTTATTGAAATTAGCAAAATAAATTCTTCTTTTAATCTCCAAAATATATTTCTATACATAACATAGGCACGGTGCATTTAGTGGAAACCTATACCTATGCATGCTCAAAACCATTGAGATGTTATGCATATTCCCCCTTTTTTTTAGAGCTTATAATTGTGCCTGTAGAACTTGGTAAACAAACCAAAGTGCTTTGGCTGAAGTGTGAGTGTATGGAAATTCTTTTTTTCACAGGTGCTCAACAACCATGATATAAGATGTATAAGATGCTGCTTATGCCTTCTACGAATGTGTTTAGCTGGATTTGAGATTCATCACACACACTGGCTCATCAGGACAATGGCTGTCTGGTCTTGAACTGGGTATACAGATTCACAACCATCCTTACCATGCCTTAATCCACAGCCTTATATTTCACATGTTTCACAGGATGTGGGCCAAGCAGCTTCAATCATTCTGTTTGTACTATGTCCCTAGGAAGAGGCCATATTTGTTTTCCTGATTCTGAAGGTGACAGGTGCCACTTAACAAAAGATGTCTTACATGTTCTACATTTAGTTTTCAAGAATGGTGAAATACCTTAACTTTTTATGCTCAGACACAGCACACTATGTTAGACCACTCCATTCCAACCTGATACCTTCTGAATAAGAAAGGAATGGGAACCAGCAAATAAATACAAGAGGATTAAATTTCACTCCACAGGTGAGCACAGCATTCTTATTAGCATGTGATTTAAGGACCACACGGTTTGTTCCCATAGAATGGGTCCCAATGTGACTTTTCACACCAAGTTCTGCTCGTGCCTGGGCACAAAGTCTTATATCTTATGATGAACACCTATGTAAGTTAAAATTTTACACACTGACATTATTATTTCACACCAAAACGAAAGTCTGCAAATAACTTTAGTGGATTCTTGTTTTCCTTCAAAGAAACAAGCTGTTCTGAAAAGATATTGGATCTAATTACTTCCACTATATGTTCTCACCTGGGAATTATTAATAGGCAACCTGCCTAATTCAAATAATTTTCCAAAATAGGAACCCCAGTTGTTGCATTTATTCTATGACAGGACCTCTGAATTCCACAAACTGTAACGTGAGGAGTTTCCAACCAGAGTGTGCTCTAATCAGACTTGCCATGCAATGAATAAGTCTGAGGCAACATCAGGATGCCTGCAAAAGTGGAGCTGGAGGGATGACTCAGCAATCAAGAGCCCTTGCTGCTCTTCTAGCGACCTGGATTCGGTTCCCAGCACCCACACAGTGGATCACGCCACCCTCTCATGGCCTCTTCAGGCACCCAAAACTCATAAAACACACACGCAACAAAACACTTCTACACATTAAATGAATCTTCTTCTTACACTGTCTTAAATGAATGTGTCTTTCTGTCATTCCTCCTCAGCCCTACTCACAGACGATTTTATCTTCTGATAACTCTGAGTAGTTAACATTACATCTTTCATATCACTTCATACAATGAATTTAATATATTGAATATTGTTACTTGTCTACTAGCCACATGGACCAGTATCTAACCACGTTATGTGTCCCAAAACTAAATAAGTCATCTTTTTCTGCTCTGTTAATTTCTCTATCTTATTTTCTCACATTGATCTTCACTCTCACGCGGATGTATTCTCTTAACCATTCTCTCTATCCTATTCCATCTCACATCTAAGCATTATTCATCCTATCTCTCTTCATCTTCACGCTCACTTTTAGGGCTCAGATACCTGTAATACAGCAGCTCTATTGCAGAAGCTACAGATATTCATACAGTCAGATGTGTAAGATCAATTCTGTCATGTGCCTGTCCTTAGACATTTTGAAGTTATTTGCTGTTCTCAAAGCTTATGTCTCTCTGTGACCAATCAACATGTCTATGATTTTGTGCCCTGAGACACTGTGTCAGTATTTGTCCCTCATTTGTATCCACGCTACATTTGTACAAAATTATTTCTTGGCTATACATCCTGTATACTTTTAATTTTACCCATTCTTATTGCACATTAGTTCTGATTGGTTCATAGATTCTAACCTCATGTCATGTGCCCTTCCTTCTGTGAAGTCTTTCCAGACTTTCTGTCATCCCTTATTAAGGCTCCTGAAGCATCTTTGAACACACAAACACCCAAGGTTATTGGCCTCAGGATTGTAACCATTTTGAAAGTAGGGACTCACTTTTGTTAATCTTCCCCAGCTTCTGCACAGTGCTGGCCAGCAGAACATTAAGTCTGAGTAGATACTGTCTGATAGACAAAGCAAACTTCACCTTAACCTTGAGAATATTGGGGTAACAGGCTTCAGATAAAATTATTTTAGGTACTATGATATTTAGCATTCCTAAAATAAGTTAGTACTTTAATACATAATAAATAGAATACTGTGTGTTGAGATCTAGGCTGATTCAGATCCTAGTGAGCAGACAGAGTCCTCCTAGATGGGCCATTCTTCTTAAAATGGAGACAGATGAACTTGTGAATTCAAAGCCAAGTTCACCAAATAAAATTAGTGGAAGTGTCAGGGAGATATTTATATATTTCACTTTCTAGTTCTCACTATCTCCGCCTGTAAAGTGTCTACTTCTGAAGACAGCCAAATGAAAAACTATAAAGTGAGTTTTTCCAGTGTCTGAAAGATGATGCACTTGTGAAATATGAGATAATACAATGTTTAAGTATAGATATATTCCAAGGGATTTTCACCATCCATCAGTAGGAGAATTTGGGTTTGGGTGGGAATCACACAAACTGGCTTGAAACTCCAGACAAACAAAAGTAGCATCTGTTTCTATCCTAAGGCTTAAGAGCAAAGAGCTCATCAGTTAGCCAACTGGGTTACAAAGAAATCCACTTGATCCTACTCCTTTCCTTTCGTTTTTCCGAGTGGATGAAATGGAACATGGCAGGAGCTTCGGGGACTGAAAGCATGACTGAGGATGGAGTTTCCATGTGAACGCTGACTCCCTTGAAGGATTTGTTCATAGAGTTAGGAAAGTTCTAGGGTAGGGAGGGCTCTCTGACCACCAGGCAGGCAGCATTTTCCTCTGGGATTTTTTCCACTTCTACTTGGACTGCCATTTCTGGTGAGTTAACAGCAGCCCTAGTTGATACCCACTTCTTTATTGATGAAATGGGCACTGGAGGTACTGATGGGTGGTAAGCGCTATTAAAACCGGCTTGCTCCAAACACACCTTATTGTTTGTACTGTGTTTATTGGCCGAGGGCTTTATGAGCACTCTCAGCTTTCTTTACAGTAACCATCTGTAGCTAAAAAATGAATTTGCCGTTCTCCAATCCAAATGTACCCTTGTGACTATTAAGTAAGAAATACAAGCTTGTGTTCTGTGCTGACTGTAGAGTCAATCACACCTAAAAAAACAAAAAACAAAAACTCAACAACTCCAAAATATAACATTTATAACTTATGTTGGAAGAAAAACATCTTATTAGCCTGTTGGCATTTATTTTCTTATAACCCTCCCCCATTTATTTTATATTATTTTTTTTGCAGGATTCTAACTTTTCCATAAAATTATTTCCAGTTCTTGGAATTATCTTTACATGAATATTTTTATGATGCTTAATGGATTCAAAATGTATACAAGTAATAGATAAAGTGTTCGAAAACCTGATATCTATGTTTATAGAAACCTGGGTATTGCCACAGTATAAGGCGTGCTAGCCAATATTTACTTTCAAAACAGAAGAGAATTAAGATTGGGGCAAAATAAATACTGTAATGAAGTTAATATTTAGAAAATGTTAGTGCAAGCGACATTAAGATCACTGGGGCAAAGTAAACTCAGATTGTTAAAAAGTTATAAATATGTTACTATGGACTATAAAATCCTGGAATGTGAAGGTGAAATTAATTTAAGTTGAGGCTTTGCCTAAGCCCCCATCCACTTTTCCATAATAAAACAAACCTGGTCTCATAATTACTCAGAAGAACTGAAAACTATTGTGAAATCATTTGTGATCCATAGACTTGCAGGCATTAAAGTTCTAGTCACTAGCTGTGAAGTGTTTCCGAACAGCGAGTGTCTGTGTGGCATGTCTAATCAGACAGTCTGCTTGTTAGTTCCAGCTGTCTTTTATTAACCAGGAAATATTGGACACGTTATTTAATGTTTAAGGCTATGATTTGATTGTCATTACAGGTTCCTATGTTGATATCATATGCATATGCATCCTGTGCAGATACACATAGAACATAGCCAGCCTCCTTGTTAATATTCTAAATTTTATACTTTTTGATATACAAACTGTGTTGTGTAATTGTGTTGTGTTCCATTGCTGTATTTAAATGGATTTCTATTGATAGCATAATGGTTAAAAATTATTTTATTTGCATGGATTTTTCTTTGCATCTATATCTGTGTACTACATACAGGCTGTCTGCCCACACAGGCCAGAGGCATCTGATCCCTAGGACTGGAGTTACAGACAGTTGTGAGGTGCTATATGGGTGGCCAGGATCAAACTGAAGTTCTCTGGAAGAGCACTGCTGAGTCATAGCCTCAGGGAGGCAGACATTTTCATCTGGCCTTTTATTAAATCTGCCTTTTGAATGGTGGACTTTACCTTTAAACTGATGTATTTAGACTATTCATATTTGAAGTGATCACATTCATGTTATTATTAAGTTGTTTAAAAGTCAAACATCTTTCTACCTGTTTCCTATCTTTACATTTGCTTTTTCCCTCCCTCCTTTCCTTCCTTCCTTCCATCTTTCTATCTCTTTCTTTCTTTGCCTCTATTGTTGACATAATTTCATTTTATCACCTGTGATGAGTTAAAATTTCATCTTCTTTTACAAAACCTTTGGTGACTCACTTAGGGTTTACAATGCAAAATCTAAATTCATCTGAATTAATGCCCAGTGATATTATTATGCTCCATATGTATGTAACTGACTAGAATAGAATGTGCCCAGTGTTGCCTGATCTTTCATCTACTGTTGTCACTTAGCTTACTTTTACGTCAGCTGATTGCACATTAAATTTTGTCTCACCTTTATTCACTTTAGAGCCCTCCCTCCCCGCTCCCTCCCTGTTGTGTTTCCTCATGCCTGAGCTTCCTTCCCTTTTTCTCCTTCTTTATTGTCAATGTTGACTTTTTTATTTTTGAGACAGAGTCTTACCAGGTAGTCCAGGCTGGTCTCGGACTGGCCATGATATTCCTGTCTCAGTCTCCTTAGTGCTGGGATTACCATATACAACATCTTGTCCTGCTTCATTTCATTTATGAGGATGCAAGTTTCTGACTGGCATTCAATATCATCTGCATACATAACTTCATATAACATATCTCAAGAGGATTATTCATCAATGAATTGCTTCTGCGTTGTTTGTATGAGAAATTATTTATTTCTCCCACAGAGCCGGTATTTAGATAGGCTCCTCAGTTTGGATGTTTCTCATAGGCACTCTATCGTGATAGTCATATTTCTTTGGGGGTTTTCAATTTTATGAAGTCCCACTTGTCAATTTTTGAAGCATAAGCTATTGGTGTTCTGTTCAGGAACTTTTTCCCTTTCCTCATGGGTTCGAGACTTTCCCCCCCACTTTCTCCACTATTAGATTCAGTTTATGTGGTTTTATGTGGAGGTTCTTGATCCACTTGGACTTGAGCTTTGTACAGGATGAAAAGAATGGATTAATTTCTCAATGAACTGATCAGGAAAACAGAAACTGAACAGGGACACAGTGAAACTAATTGAAGCTTTGGACCAATTAGATTTAACAGATATATATATATATATATAGAACATTCTATCCTAAAGCAAAAGAATATATCTTTTTCTCAGCACCTCATGGTACCTTCTCCAAAATCGACCATATAATTGGTCACAAGACAGACCTCAACAAATATAAGAAGATCGAACTAATCCCATGCCTCCTATCAGATCACTATGGAGTGGTCTTCAATAGCAACAAAAACAACAGAAAACCCACATACACGTGGAAACTGAACAATATTCTACTCAATGATACCTTGGTCAAGGAAGAAATAAAGAAAGAAATTAAAGACTTTTTAGAACATAATGAAAATGAAGACACAACATACCCAAATCTTTGGGACACAATGAAAGCAGTGCTAAGAGGAAAATTCATAGCCCTGAGTGCCTCCAAAAAGAAAATGGAGAGAGCATACACTAACAGCTTAATGACACACCTGAAAGCTCTAGAACAAAAAGAAGCTATTTCACCCAGGAGGAGTAGAAGGCAGGAAATCATCAAACTCAGGGCTGAAATCAATCAAGTAGAAACAAAGAGAATCATACAAAGAATCAACAAAACCAGGAGCTGGTTCTTTGAGAAAATCAACAAGATAGATAAACCCTTAGCCAGACTAACCAAAGGGCACAGAGACAGTATACAGATTAACAAACTTAGAAATGAAAAGGGAGATATAACAACAGAAACTGAGGAAATTCAAAAAATCATTAGATCCTACTACAAAAGCCTATACTCAACACAACTGGAGAATCTGGAGGAAATGGACAGTTTCCTAGACAGATATCAGACACCAAAACTAAATCAGGATCAAATAGATCAACTAAACAGTCCCATAACACCTGAAGAAATAATAAGGGTCATAGAAAGTCTCCCAACCAAAAAATGCATGAGACCAGGTGGCTTCAGTGCAGAATTCTATCAGACCTTCATAGAAGACCTAACACCAATACTCTTCAAACTATTCCACAAAATAGAAACAGAAGGAACTCTACCCAACTCGTTCTATGAAGCCACAATTATGATGATACCAAAACCACACAAAGATCCAACAAAGAAAGAGAACTTCAGGCCAATTTCCCTTATGAACATCGATGCAAAAATACTCAATAAAATTCTTGCCAACCGAATCCAAGAACACATCAAAACGATCATCCACCATGATCAAGTAGGCTTCATCCCAGGGATGCAGGGATGGTTCAATATAAGGAAATCCATCAGTGCTATCCACTACATAAACAAACTCAAAGAAAAAAAACTTATGATCATCTCATTAGAAGCAGAAAAAGCATTTGACAAAATTCAGCATCCTTTCATGCTAAAAGTCTTGGAAAGAACAAGAATTCAAGGCCCATACTTAAACATCGTTAAAGCAATATACAGCAAACCTATAGCCAACATCAAACTAAATGGAGAGAAACGAAGCAATCCCACTAAAATCAGGGACTAGACAAGGCTGTCCTCTCTCTCCATATCTTTTCAGTATAGTTCTTGAAGTTCTAGCTAGAGCAATTAGACAACATAAGGAGGTCAAGGGGATACAAATTGGAAAGGAAGAAGTCAAACTATCACTATTTGCAGATGACATGATAGTCTACTTAAGTGACCCGAAAACCTGCACCAGAGAACTCCTACAGCTGATAAACAACTTCAGCAAAGTGGCTGGTTATAAAATCAACTCAAGTAAATCAGTTGCCTTCCTATACTCAAAGGATAAGCAGTCTGAGAAAGAAGTTAGGGAAATGACCCCCTTCACAATAGCCACAAACAATATAAAGTAGCTTGGTGTGACTCTAACCAAACAAGTGAAAGATCTATAAGACAAGAACTTCAGGTCTCTGAAGAAGGAAATCGAAGAAGACCTCAGAAAATGGAAAAATCTGCCATGCTCGTCGATTGGCAGGATTAATGTAGTTAAAATGGCCATCTTGCCAAAAGTGATCTACAGATTCAATGCAATCCCCATCAAAATCCCAACTCAGTTCTTCACAGAGTTAGAAAAAGCAATTCTCAAATTCATCTGGAATAACAAAAAACCCAGGATAGCTAAAACTATTCTCAACAACAAAAGAAATTCAGGGGGAATCAGTATCCCTGACTTCAAGCAATACTACAGAGCAATAGTGTTAAAAACTGCATGGTATTGGCACAGTGACAGACAAGTGGACCAATGGAATAGAATTGAAGATCCAGAAATGAATTCACACACCTATGGTCACTTGATTTTCAACAAAGGAGCCAGAAACATCCAGTGGAAAAAAGATAGCCTTTTCAACAAATGGTGCTGGTTCAATTGGAGGTCAGCATGCAGAAGAATGGGAATTGATCCATGCTTATCTCCATGTACTAAACTTCACTCCAAGTGGATCAAGGACCTCTATGTAAAACCAGACACACTGAAACTAATAGGAAAGAACCTGGGGAAGACCCTTGAGGAGATGAGCACAGGGGAAAAGTTCCTGAACAGATCACCAATAGCTTATGCTCTAAGATCAAGAATTGACAAATGGGACCTCATAAAATTACAAAGTTTCTGTAAGGCAAAGGACACTGTTAAAAGGACAAAATGGCAACCGTCAAATTGGGAAAGGATATTCACCAACCCTACATCTGATAGAGGGCTAATATCCAACATATACAAAGAACTCAAGAAGTTAGACCCCAGGGAACCAAATAACCCTATTAAAAATGGGGTACAGATCTAAACAAAGTATTTTCACCTGAAGAAATTTGGATGGCCGAGAGGCACCTTAAGAAGTGCTCAACATCTTTAGTCATTAGGGAAATGCAAATGGAAACAACCCTGAGATTTCACCTTACACCAGTCAGAATGGCTAAGATCAAAACCTCAGGAGACAGCAGGTGTTGGCAAGGATGTGGAGAAAGAGGAACACTCCTCCACTGCTGGTGGGGCTGTAAGATAGTACAACCACTTTAGAAATCAGTCTGGCGGTTCCTCAGAAAACTGGACATGACACTTCCGGAGGACCCTGCTATACCTCTCCTGGGCATATACCCAAAGGATTCCCCAGCATGTAATAAATAGACATGCTCCAATATGTTCATAGCAGCCTTATTTATAATAGCCAGAAGCTGGAAAGAACCCAGATGTCCCTCAAAGGAGGAATGGATACAGAAAATGTGGTATATTTACACAATGGAATACTACTCAGCAATTAGAAACAATGAATTCACAATATTTTTAGGCAAATGGTTTGATCTGGAAAATATCATCCTAAGTGAGGTAACCCAATCACAAAAGAATACACATGGAATGCAATCTCTGATAAATGGATATTAATTAGCCCAGAAGCCCTGAATACCCAAGGCCCAAATTGCATAACAAATGACGCCCAGGAAGAAGAATGGAGAGGGTCCTGATCCTGGAAAGGATTGATCTAGCATTGGAGGGGAATATAAGGACAGAGAAAAAGGAGGGAGGTGATTGGAGAATGGATGGAGGGAAGAAGGTTTATGGGACATATGGGAAGGGGGGATCTGGGAATGGGGAAATCATTTTGAATGTAAACAAAGAATATAGAAAATAAGAATATTAAAAAAAAGAATGGATTAATTTGCATTCTTCTACATATTGACTGCCAATTAACCCAGCACCATTTTTTGAAAATGCTGTCATTTTCTCACTAGATGGTTTTAGCTCCTTTGTCAAAGATCAAGTGACTATAGGTATGTGGATTCATTTCTGGGTCTTTGATTCTATTCCATTGATCTACCTGCCTGTCACCTACCAATGCCATGCAGTTTTTAATCACTATTGGTTTGTAATACAGCTTGAGGTGAGGGATGCTGATTCCCCACGAAGTTCTTTTATTGCTGAGAATGGTTTTCATTATCCTGGTTTTTTTTGTTATTCCAAATGAATTTGAGAATTGCTCTACCTCTGAAGAATTGAGTTGGGATTTTGATGGTGATTGCATTGAATCTGTAGATTGCTTAGGCAAGATGGACATTTATACTATATTAATCCTGCAAATCCCCAAGCATGAGATTTCCATATTCTGAAGTCTTCTTTGGTTATTTTCTTCAGAGACTTGAAATTCTTGTCATACAGATCTTTCACTTGTTTGGTTAGAGTCACACCAAGACACTTTATATTGTTTATGACTATTGTGAAAGGTATAATTTCCCTAATTTCTTTCTCACTCTGTTTTTCCTTTGAGTATAAGATCCTGATTTGTCTGAGTTAATTTTATATCTGGCCATTTTGCTGAAATTTTTTATCAGTTATAGGGGTTCTCTTTCGAGTTTTTGGGGTAACAAGTATATTATCATATAATCTGCAAATAGTGATATTTTGACTTCTTCTTTTCCAGTTTGAATCCTTTTGACTTCCTTTTGTTGTCTAATTTCTCTAGCTAGAAGTTCAAGTACTATACTGAATAGATAGGGTTGATCATTCTTCCTATTTTCTTTTTTCTTTTTCTTTTTTCTATTTTTTTTTTGGTTTTGGTTGACCTTTCTGTGTGTCTCATTTGTCAAGTCTTTCTCATTCCAAAATTAAGAAATTCCCCCATGGCATTATCTTTCTTCCCATTAAACTCTCTTGCTCCCCAGGATTAAACTACCACACCCCGTGTGTTAGTCATTTCTTACCATTATGACTATGAAAGGAGATACTTTACATAGCAGTTTTAGAGGTCTCAGTAAAAGATCAATTGTCCTCATTTCTTTGGGCTTCTGGAATCACATAGCACAAGCACACAGTCAAAGAAAATCATTGCTTTACACAGGAAGAAAAGAAAAGAAGAAACAGGTGCCCTAGTTTCCCCATATGTTGAAGATTATACTCACTCCCTATGAAGCCAAGATGGGAACGGTGGTATTGAAAATGGACCTTTGTGGAGATTTTAGTTATAGACTATAGTGTACCACTATGATCATTTTCTCTAACTTTAATACTTCAGAACATCACCTCCTCCATCTTTCTTTAGCCATGGCCTTGCCTCACACCCTGCTCAAAGTACTAAGATAATTAGAGCAAATGATTCACACACCCATCTACTTCTCTACTCACCTTTATGCCTCATTGGTCACATTCCTTGTTGGTCCCTCCATCCTTTGATCTCTAACCACTGAAGCTTTTCTCTACCTTAATGCCCTGTACCTCAGTTGTCCAATCCTAATCTTCTCTCTCAACTTGTACATTGCTTGGTTTGTGCCACTGCTTCTTCTGTGTGTAATATGTCCTTCAAACTGTCAACTGAAAATGGTGTCCAGTGTAGCCCACTGTAAATCTCATCTTCTCCAACTTTACAAACAGCAATGTCATCTCACTGCTCAGACCTTAAAGCCACACATCAAGCCTTGCTTATTCTCATGTCTTGCAATCAGTTCATTTACTTACAGCTTCAAAGTCTGTTTAGAATCCAAGCCATGTACACCTCTCATATTGAATATTATAGATCCTCCTTGAGGTGGTATCATGTGACATGATATATGTAAAATAACCGAACTTTCAGATGCCATATGACCTCCTATTAGTATTGCCAGATATTCCGGGGAATAAGTAGGACTCCATAATGAAATTTTGACTAATGGGATGTAAACATGAATTTTCTGCAAATTTAGCAGAAACACATCCATGGAGCTGGGGATGTATGGAATGATGGAAGGAATGAAAGAAAGGAGAATATCTCTATATGGGAAATAATAAGAAACCTATTAAAAATCAAGAACCAGCATTGGTCTTCACTCTCCCACTTCCATTCTTTCCATTCTGTTTGTATTATATAGGGCCAATTTTGAGCACATAGAAAAAGCTGAGTACTCCTTAATTTTCTTTGAAGGTAGAAAAGGAGAGCAAGTGGGGCTTATTAGTGTATTCTGCATAACAAGGTCTTTATCCATATATTTTGAAAATATTAAAAAACATTGCATTTTTTGTATATGCATGCATTTATGAATGCATGTGCATGTAGAGACCAGAAAGGGGTCTTGAATTTCTGAAAGCTGAAGTTAAAGGTGATTGTCAGTTGCCCAATGTGGATGCTGAGAATTAACTCCAAACATCTCCAAGAGTAGTGTGTACTTCCAACCACCAGATTATCTCTCTAATTCCCATTACCCATAATTTATGGGTGAGATATGATTGTCATGAGAAGGCAAAGGGATGATGTCAAAATGGTGATCAAATGGGATTTGTTTTACCCTCCATGACTCCGAGTATATGCCTTTATATAGTATGATTAGACACACTGTGTAGTTTTGGCCCACAGAAATGCACATTCCAAAAATCAACATGCTAGGACTCCACAGTGATGGAGTCAAGACATGTCAGTATAGTTGAGGACAGTGACATGCATTTTGTTATTACATGGACTGAGGAGGTCAAACAACAGAATTTGTTTTTCTTACAATTCTAGAATCTAGAAAGTTCAAGATTAGGTGCCAACAAATCTATAGATTTTTTGTTTTTGTTTTTCCTCTTAAAGAACACCTATTCCATTCATGAGAGTTCCTTCTTTGTTGATTAATCACCCTTTAAAGATTCCACCTAATACTGTCACACTGGCACATGAATTAGCCTTATATCATCAGAGTTCTGAGAAGGCACAAATGTTTAGATCACAGAATGTTCAAGAAAGGGTAATTACTTCCTTCTTAAGATTATACAAGGAAGTGGTTGACTACTAGAAGTAAACATTTGAATATTTGGAATAATTGTATACTTGAAGCATTTGAAATACCTAACTATATATAAAGCATACCCTAGAAATGACTCCTCCAGCTATCCAGTCTTTACAGAAAATGTTTGCATAAATCAGTTTTTGGGTTGCTAGTTTGTATTATAAGACTATGGACCAAATTCCATCGAATTGATTTTACAATATATCTAAGAAAAAAAAAAGGAGAACATACTTTCAGGTAACAGTAGTTGGTGCAGCTCATCTAGTGGAAAAGGGTGAGCTGGGTGGGCCACTGAGTGCACTGCACCCATGGATACACGATAGCAAGGCCCAGGTCCTTGGGTTGTCCTTGCTTTAACTTCTAGCACACAGTGGGCATCTACATGGTGTTCACTTGTTTGTAGATGCAGCAAGGCAGAAGCTTCTCCACTGAACATAGTTTTAATTTGCACACTGGATGTGATCTCCAACTTCCATGAACGTAAGTCCAGTTACTACCTTTTTATAATGAAACATGATTTCTATTAAAAGGCAACCAAGCTGCATATACTTAAAAAATTATAACAGAATCAAATCTTATTCCTTTTTTTCTATCTCCATATTTGGAATTTTTGAAAAGAACTGCAAATGTTAAGGCTAAAGGGGAAATTTCGTTTGGCAGCTTTAAGGCACAGGGACCATACTGGGGAAATATTCATTAATGTTCAGTAATCTAAGAATCCTCAGTGTCTAATTATCAAAGTGAGTTTAATTACCACAGGCACCCATTCATTTAATTGGCTGGAAACATAAGAAGAAATTAAATGATACCAATTCCAATTTGGCCCCAAAGTCTCATCCCATATTTATTTATCATCTGTATAAAAAAGGTGCTTGCCGCCAGCTCCAAGTGCTGAAATAAGCTTCCCAAAGCACCACAGTAGCTCACCATGATCTGCCCCAACCAAAAACCCATTTAAGATGAGCGAGGCCTTGCATTTTCATACATCACATACATTGTAAGTATTCTCTTGCTGCTTGAAATTGGCAGGATAGTGGGTTTCATAACGAATTGCTGTAGGACTAGCTGATGCTTCTCAGAGGTACCATGACTAGTGAAGAAAGTCAAAGATGTTCTGCCGGGTTGTGACCTTAGAGATGTGTCTAGAAACCATCTGTTTCATTACCTGACATTCTCAGAGCACCGTTTGATGCTCTGTAGTTCCTCTGGAGAGAGAAGCTTAACTCATTGGCTGTCGTCACACAGAGAAGACTAGGAAACCTGTCGTTCTAGCTCTCACAAGTCCTTCTATTCTGCTTAGGAGTATGTTCACTTCCAAGTAGCCTAATTGGACAGCCCAGTGTATGCTGGGAAGAGAGCTAGGCTAGCTTTGGCAACTTTTAATCATTTCCAATTCTCAGCACATTGGCTGCACCTGGCTTTCCTCAACTTTCCATGAGAAGAGAGTCTCTAAGGTAGGGAGGGATACTTCTTAGATACTGCAGTAAGATGTCTCCCCACTTGAAAGGAACTCAGTCAGCCTGACTGAAAGGAGAGAGTCCTGAAACACAGGACACACGAAGGCCAAGTTCTCAGCACAAGGGAGATTTATTTGCCCAGAGGAACCAAGGACAGGGAATAAGAGACAAAAGATGAGGGAGCAGGGGGGCGGGGGAAAGCAAGGAGTAGGGGGGAAAGGATATTTATCCCAGAGGACAAAGACTGTCTCTGGATAGAGAGGAGACAGACAGAGCCCATGGGCAAATGGCAGTTTATAATGGTAAGAGGGGAAATCCTGTGCTAGGCTGACATTTAAGTTTGATTGCACATGTTAATTAGGGGAGCCAAAGGGGGCTCTTGATTGTTGGACTTCAATACTTTGATAGTTGGGCATTGGTGGTCAGCCTCGGGGTTGCCAGGGAGAAAATGGCCAAATAAGGGAATAGATCTTGGGGGCTAACTTTAGGAATGTTACCTAGGTTTTTAGAAAGGGGAAGAAGGGTAAAAGGCAAAAACTGTCCCATGCTCAGGTATGCTATCCTGTCACTGAAAATGACTGCCAGCAATTTACTGTCTGTTGCAGGTTTTTCCCTGTCCAATCACATTAGGGTGGTGGAAGGACTGTGATTGGTCAGGAAAAGAGAGGCAGAGCTAGGAGTTACGGAGACAGAGAGGTAGCAGGAGGAGAAGAGAAGAGAATGGAGATGGCTTTGAAGGTGGACCTGTGTGGCATTTACTAGCCATAAATAGCTATGTTTTTATAAGGATAGAAATTTGGGGATAAAGCTTTTATCATTATCAATTCGCTCTAAAATTATTGTATTGACATCTTGTAAATTGTGATATCATTTATACATAAATCTGATTGGTTAGTTAACCTTTAAGAGTTTTGATTTACTTGGTTATTGGAATGTGGGTCTGTCGATTACAGGGGTTTATGGCGGAGAGGAAACACCGCTGGGATGCTGTGGGAGTTGTGGCCTGGCAGGGCAGGAGAGCAGGCGGGTTCTTTTTTTAATATTTCCTGCAACAACTGTCATCCACATTGAACCTCAAAGGGAAGTGGGACTAGAGATGGTTCCCTCTCAAGTAGACATTTTTCTTTATAACCTATTTATTATTTTATCTACCAGTAAGTTCTCTCCACCCCTCATTTCTCCTTCACGGCAAAGTCACCCGATACTGTTAATACTTACAATAGCTCTTCAGCAAATGTTCAAGAAATACCAACTGACCATGATTTATGGCATACAGGATGAAAGAAATACTATTTTTATTACTATCATTATTTATAAATACTTTCCAGACCTTTAATACAATCCACAAGTTGTCACAGATCCCAGCTACTTAAATCAATAGAAAAATCTGAGGGCCTCACTTTCTGCTGGTGTGTATGAGAACAGCCTTACAAGTTCAGTTTCTGAGACTCCACATTTGCTAGAGCAAACTGCGACATCCTTGTGAATTCTGGTGCTCATCTCCCTCTGGTAAGCCTTCTGATTTACAGGGGACTGCAAAGGCAAGGGGACGGTGACATTCTTTCTTTGCCACTTTTAGGGCCTTAGCAGAATTTTTTCCTTTCAACATAGTCTGATGGAAGGAGATAAGACTTCCCAAACAGCTGGACTTTCCAACATGAATCTTGCTTAAACCTCAGCCACAAATTATTTAACGTGCAGCCTGTTGCCAAAGGATGTAGCCACGTTCTTCTCAGTATTGCTCAGGAAAGTAAGATTTAGCACAATGCCACTCCTAACCCATCTCTGCCTTTAAGTAGTGCTCCAGTATAGTAATTTATTTTGGGTAGTAGATTACATGAATTCCATCATATTTCATTTGGAAGAGACAGGGCAGTACTTTAGCACGAACTTAAAAATTGTAAGGTAAAGATTTGTAACCTGTAAGCTTTGATTTCTTAAAACCTACTTTTTTTAAATTCGATATATTTTTATTTACATTTCAAATGATTTCCCCTTTTCTAGCCCCCCCACTCCCCAAAAGTCCCATAAGCCCCCTTCTCTCCCCCTGTCCTCCCATCCACCCCTTCCCACTTCCCCGTTCTGGTTTTGCCAAATACTGCTTCACTGAGTCTTTCCAGAACAAGGGGCCACTCCTCCTTTCTTCTTGTACCTCATTTGATGTGTGGATTATGTTTTGGGTATTCGAATTTTCTAGGTTAATATCCACTTATTAGTGAGTGCATACCATGATTCACCTTTTGAGTCTGGGTTACCTCACTTAGTATGATGTTCTCTAGCTCCATCCATTTGCCTAAGAATTTCATGAATTCATTGTTTCTAATAGCTGAATAGTACTCCATTGTGTATATATACCACATTTTTAGAAACCACTCTTCTATTGAGGGATACCTGGGTTCTTTCCAGCATCTGGCAATTATAAATAGGGCTGCTATGAACATAGTAGAGCATGTATCCTTATTACATGGTGGGGAATCCTCTGGGTATATGCCCAGGAGTGGTATAGCAGGATCTTCTGGAAGTGAGGTGCCCAGTTTTCAGAGGAAGCGCCAAACTGATTTCCAGAGTGGTTGTACCAATTTGCAATCCCACCAGCAGTGGAGGAGTGATCCTCTTTCTCCACATCCTTACCAACACCTGCTGTCTCCTGAATTTTTAATCTTAGCCATTCTGACTGGTATAAGGTGAAATCTCAGGGTTATTTTGATTTGCATTTCCCTAATGACTAATGAAGTTGAGCATTTTTTAAGATGCTTCTCTGCCATCCGAAGTTCTTCAGGTGAGAATTCTTTGTTTAACTCTGTACCCCATTTTTAATAGGGTTGTTTGGTTTTCTGGAGTCTAACTTCTTGAGTTCTTTATATATATTGGATATTAGCCCTCTATCTGATGTAGGATTGGTGAAGATCTTTTCCCAATTTTTTGGTTGCCGATTTGTCCTTTTGATGGTGTCCTTTGCCTTACAGAAACTTTGTAATTTTATGAGGTCCCATTTGTCAATTTTTGATCTTAGAGCATACACTATTGGTGTTCGGTTCAGAAACTTTCTCCCTGTACCGATGTCCTCAAGGGTCTTCCCCAGTTTCTTTTCTATTAGCTTCAGAGTGTCTGGCTTTATGTGGAGGTCCTTGATCCATTTGGATTTGAGCTTAGTACAAGGAGACAAGGATGGATCAATTCGCATTCTTCTGCATGCTGACCTGCAGTTGAACCAGCACCATTTGTTGAAAAGGCTATCTTTTTTTCCATTGGATGTTTTCAGCCCCTTTGTTGAGGATCAAGTGGCCATAGGTGTGTGGGTTCATTTCTGGATCTTCAATCCTGTTGCATTGATCTGCCTGCCTGTCACTGTACCAATACCATGCAGTTTTTAACACTATTGCTCTGTAGTATTGCTTGAGGTCAAAGAATTTTTTTTGTTGCTAAGAATAGTTTTAGCTATCCTGGATTTTTTGTTATTCCAGATGAATTTGATAATTGCTCTTTCTAACTCTGTGAAGAATTGAGTTGGGATTTTGATGGGTATTGCATTGAATCTGTATATTGCTTTTGGCAAAATGGCCATTTTAACTATATTGATTCTACCGATCCATGAGCATGGGAGGTTTTCCCATTTTTTGAGGTCTTCTTCCATTTCCTTCATCAGAATCTTGAAGTTCTTGTCATACAGATCTTTCACATGTTTGGTAAGAGTCACCCCAAGATACTTTATACTGTTTGTGGCTATTGTGAAGGGGGTCATTTCCCTAATTTCTTTCTCAGCCTGCTTATCCTTTGAGTATAGGAAGGCCACTGATTTGCTTGAGTTGATTTTATAACCTGTCACTTTGCTGAAGTTGTTTATCAGCTGTAGGAGCTCTCTAGTGGAGTTTTTTAGGTCACTTAGGTAGACTATCATGTCATCTGCAAATAATGATAGTTTGACTTCTTCCTTTCCAATTTGTATCCCTTTGACATCCTTATGTTGTCTAATTGCCTGAGCTAGTACCTCAAGTACAATATTGAAAAGATAAGGACAAGGGGGGCAGCCCTGACTAGTCCATGATTTTAGTGGGATTGCTTCAAGTTTCTCTCCATTTAGTTTGATGCTGGCTACCGGTTTGCTGTATATTGCTTTTACTATGTTTAGGTACGGGCCTTGAATTCCTGTTCTTTCCAAGACTTTAAGCATGAAAGGATGCTGAATTTTGTCAAATGCTTTTTCAGCATCCAATGAAATGACCATGTGGTTTTGTTCTTTGAGTTTGTTTATGTAGTGGATTGCATTGATGGATTTCCGTATATTGAACCAACCCTGCATTCCTGGGATAAAGCCTACTTGATCATGGTGGATGATCGTTTTGATGTGTTCTTGGATTCTCTTGGCAAGAATTTTATTGAGTATTTTTGCATCAATGTTCATAAGGGTAATTGGCCTGAAGTTCTCTTTCTTTGTTGGATCTTTGTGTGGTTTTGGTATCAGTGTAATTGTGGCTTCGTAGAAGGAATTGGGTAGTGTTCCTTCTGTTTCTATTTTGTGGAATAGTTTGAAGAGTATTGGTGTTAAGTCTTCTTTGAAGGTCTGATAGAATTCTGCACTGAAACCATCTGGTCCTGTGCTTTTTTTGGTTGGAAGTCTTTCTATGACTCCTTCTATTTCATTAGGCGTTAAGGGATTGTTTAGATGATCCATTTGGTCCTGATTTAATTTTGGTATTTGGTATCTGTCAAGGAAATTGTTCATTTCCTCCAGATTCTCCAGTTGCGTTGAGTATAGGCTTTTTTTATTAGCATCGGTTGATTCTTTGGATTTCCTCAGTTTCTGTTGTTATATCCCCCTTTTCATTTCTAAGTTTGTTAATTTGGATACTTTCTCTGTGCCCTTTGGTCAGTCTGGCTAAGGGTTTATCTATCTTGTTGATTTTCTCAGAGAACCAGTTCCTGGATTCGTTGATTCTTTGTCCGGTTCTCTTTGTTTCCAATTGATTGATTTCAGCCCTGAGTTTGATGATTTCCTGTCTTCTACTCCTCCTGGGTGAATTGGCTTCTTTTTGTTCCAGGACTTTCAGGTGTGTAGTTAAGCTGCTAGTGTATGCTCTCTCCATTTTCTTTTTGGAGGCACTCCGGGCTATGAGTTTTCCTCTTAGCACTGCTTTCATTGTGTCCCAAAGATTGGGTATGTTGTGCCTTCATTTTCATTAAATTCTAAAAAGCCTCTGATTTCTTTTCTTATTTCTTCTTTGGCCAAGGTGTCATTGAGTAGAGTATTGTTCAGCCTCCATGTGTATGTGGGCTTTCTGTTGCTTTTGTTGCTATTGAAAACTACTCTTATTCCATAGTGATCTGATAAGATGCATGGGATTAGTTCAATCTTCTTATATTTGTTGAGGTCTGTCTTGTGACCAATTATATGGTCGATTTTGGAGAAGGAACCATGAGGTGCTGAGAAAAAGGTATATTCTTTTGATTTAGGGTGAAATGTTCTATAAATATCTGTCAAATCCAATTGGTCTAAAGCTTCACTTAGTTTTACTGTGTCCCTGTTTAGTTTCTGTTTTCCCGATCGGTTCATTGAGGAGAGTGGAGTGTTGAAGTCACCCACAAGTATTGTGTTAGGTGCAATGTGTGCTTTGAGCTTTAGTAAATTTCTTTTACAAATGAGGGTGCCCTTGCATTTGGCGCATAGATGTTCAGAATTCAAAGTTCTTCTTGGTGGATTTTTCCTTTGACCAGCAAGAAGTGTCCTTCTGTGTCTCTTTTGATGACTTTAGGTTGAAAGTCAATTTTATCTGATATTAGAATGGTACTCCTGCTCGTTTCCTGTGACCATTGGCTTGTAAGATTGTCTTCCAGCCTTTTACTCTAAGGTATTTTTTATCTTTGACACTGAGGTGTGTCTCCTGTATGCAGCAAATTGTAGGGTCCTGTTTCCTTATCCAGTCTGTTAGTCTATGTCTTTTTATTGGGGAATTGAGACTATTGATGTTAAGAGATATTAAGGAATAGTGATTATTACTTCCTGTCATTTTTGATGTTCTTTTTATATTTGAGTGGTTATCTTCTTTTGGGTTTGATGAAGGAAGGTAACTATCTTGCTTTTTCCAGGGTGTAGTTTCCCTCCTTGTATTGGAGTTTTCCTCCTATTATTCTTTGCAGAGCTGGGTTTGTGGAAAGATATTGTGTAAATTTGGTTTTGTCATGGAATATCTTGGTTTCTCCATCTATGGTGAATGAGAGTTTTGCTGGGTATAGTAGTCTTGGCTGACATTTGTGTTCTCTTAGAGTCTGCATGAGATCTGCCCAGGATCTTCTAGCTTTTATGGTCTCTGGTGAGAATTCTGGTGTGATTCTGATAGGTCTTCCTTTATATGTTACTTGGCCTTTTTCTCTTACTGCCTTTAATATTCTCTCTTTGTTTAGTGCATTTGGGGTTTTGATTATTATGTGACGGGAGGTATTTCTGCTCAGGTCCAGTCTGTTTGGAGTTCTGTAGGCTTCTTATATATTCATAGGCATCTCTCTCTTTACGTTAGCAAAGTTTTCTTCCATAATTTTGTTGAAGATATTTGCTGGCCCTTTCTGTTGTAAATCTTCACTCTCATCTATACCTATAATCCTTAGGTTTGGTCTTCTCATTGTATCCTGGATTTGCTGGATGTTCTGGGATACAAGCTTTTAGCATTTTGCATTTTCTTTGACAGTTGAGTCAATAGTTTCTATGGTATCTTCAGCATCTGAGATTCTTTCTTCCATCTCTTGTATTCTGTTCTTTATATTTACATGTATGGCCCCTGATTTCTTCTCAAGGTTTTCTATCTCCAAAGTTGTCTCCCTTTGTGATTTCTTAGTTGTTTCTACTTCTGTTTTTAGATCGAGGATGGTTTTGCTCAGTTCCATCATTTGTTTGTCTGTGTTTTCCTGTAATTCTTTAAGAGATTTTTATGTTTCCTCTTTCATGACTTCTGCCTGTTGACTCAAGTTTTCCTGCATTTCTTTAAGTTTTTTTTTTTTGCCTTTCTTCTTTATTGGCTTCTATCTCTTGGGCCTTATTCTCCTGCATTTCTTTAAGAGATTTTTGTGTTTCCATTATACGGGTTTCTAGCTTATTCATGTTCCCCTGTATTTCTTTAAGAGATTCATTCATGTCCTTTTTGTGTTCTTCTAGCAGCATCATGAACAGTGATTTTAAATCCAAATCTTGTTTCTCTGGTGTGTTGGCATAACCAGGACTTGCTGATGTTGGAGAGTTTGGTTCACATGCTGCCATATTGCCTAGATTTCTGTTAGTAGCGTTCCTGCATTTGCCCTTTGCCATCTTGTTCTCTCGAGCTAGTTGGTCTTGTCTCTGGCTGGTGTTTCAGCCTCCTGAGAGGCTCTAGGGCTATTTCTGCAACACTGGATGGCACGGTTTCCCCTGTTGCAGATTGCTGATGTGCTGTCCTCCTCTTGGGTGTTTTTACAGCCCTAGTGTGTTTTTCCCCAGATTGTGACTGTGAATCAAATGGTGCCCATTTGCTCCTTCAGGGAGTGCTGAGGGGTGTATGGTACGGGGACCTTTTCTGCGTGCTGATCACTCTGCTGGGCAGCTGATCTCCCAACCGGGTTGGTGCACACAAGGCTAGCCTTGCTGCTCAGGCCCTGAGTCTAGGCAAAAGCCTGGCAGGCCAATGTCTGAGCAATGTTCCCCTCAGCTGTGAGTGTTAATTCGGTCTGTCAGGTGGCCAGGATGGTGGTGTGCGCATGCTCCCTGAGAGTGCTGGGAGAGTCTGCTGGGCTAACAACCTCCTGGCCGGGTTGGCACACAGATGGCCCACGGAGCAGCCCAGGGCCTGGGGGCAGTCCAGGGCCTGACCATCTTAGACCCCTGCTATGTCAGCCTCAGGCTAGCCTGTTAGCTGGTTTTGCCTGCTAGGACTCTCTGGCTTCCCGTAGGCAAAATGGCGGCAGTGCTTGCACGAGTGCGTGCCAGCCTGGGTTAATAACCTCCTGGCCAGGTAGGCACACAGATGGCCCACCAAGCAGCCCAGGGCCTGGGGGCAGTCCAGGGCCTGACCATCTGAGACCCCTGCTATGGCTGCCTCAGGCTATGCCTGTTAGCCGGTTTGTTTTTGCCTGCTAGGACTCTGGCTTCCCGTAGGCAAAATGGCGGAGGCACGCATGCCGGCCTGGGCAAACAACCTCCTGGCCGGGTTTGCACACCGGTGGCCCCCCGACCAGCTCAGTGCCTGGGTGCAGGCCAACGCCCGCCGGGCTTAGACCCCTGGGATGTTGGTCTCAGGTTGTATTTGCGTACCTCAGTCTGTCTGATTTCTCTGGTGTCCGAGAACCAATATGGAAGCCTTGTAACTGACTGGTGGGAGGCAGAGTTCTGATGTGGCTTCTGTGTGGTGAAAGGCGCCATAAATCTTCCGCTGTTTGCAGCCCGGCTGGCCAGCGATGGCCAGTGGTCGTGGGCGCATGGTCTGCCTGGACCCTGTCAGCTTGGTTCTACTGCTGATAGCCCTTCCTCTGGACCAGCCGCTGCTGCTGTTGCTGCTGCCACCGCTGCTTCTGGAACTCTCCCAAAACCTACTTTTAATAAGGTTTCTCAAAAGCTTTGTTCTCTCCCACTTCTAGCCCACTGTCCAACGGTAGGGTAGAAAAGATGGTAAATAAGGGAAGGGAATGTGAACCTGTTTAGAAGTTCCTAGGGGCCATTCCAGTCTGTTCACCAGGATACCAGCAGTCTAGTTCAGGAGTATCAGGATAGCAAGCACTGACACTTGTATCAGTGTCGATGGTGAGATCTAGCAGGAACAGCCAGGCCTCTACTGAGCTGGCATGAGTCAGTGGGAGTGGCCAGGAGCAGCCAGGACTCCAGGAGAAGTTCTCTTCAGTCCCTCTGTCAACAAAATGAAGTTCGTAGAAGGCGAAGATGAAGACTAAAGACCAACAAAGCATTGCCAGGCTAGCTATGCAAGCACACTGTCACTGTCCACTGAGTCCTATTTATACTCTCTGTACACATCATGTGTCCCCCCCTCAGGTCTTGCCTCAGAAAAACACCACACGAGGCTGCCTCACATGACACAACCAGAAACTTCCGCTTCAGTAACTCAGAGGTTTTGCCTCCTCTCTTAACATCAAGTTTATTCTTCTTTATCTTCTTCTTTTAAAAGGATGCTTGCAAAGTGGGATTGATTGGGATTAACTGGACTCCTGGCCTCTATTTTAATCTTAAAGATTAAGATCTAGAGGACCCGAGGAGGTAATTTTATTGATAAGAGAGATACAAATTAGGAGAAGGAAAAGTACAGATAGAACAGTAAAGGAATCCATTAA